>NC_041013.1:23491752-23595724 GCF_004193775.1 Glycine soja
CGTTGTTCGATTTCGAGAGTCTCGGTATATTATTTCCCGGAAACGGATATCCGTGAGAAAAGTTATGACCATATGAATTTCTTGAGAGCTTTCGTTGTTCAATTTCGAGCATCTCGATATATTATTTCCCGGAATCGGACATCCGTGTGAAAAGTTATGACCATTTGAATTTCTCTTGTGATTCCGTTGTTCAATTTCGAGCGTCTCGATATACTATGCGCCTAAATTGGACATCCGAGTCAAAAGTTATGATCATTTGAAGTTCTCGAGAGCTTCCGTTGTTCAATTTTGAGCGTCTCGATATATTATTCGCCTGAATCGGAAATCCGAGTGAAAAGTTATGACAATTTGACTTTCTTGAGAGCTTCTGTTGCAAAATTTCGAGCATCTCGATATATTATGCGCCTGAATCGGACATTTGAGTGAAAAGTTATGACCATTGGAATTTCTCGAGAGGTTCTGTTGCCAGATTTCGAGCGTCTCGATATATTATGCGCCTGAATCGGACATCCGAGTGAAAAGTTATGACCATTTGAATTTCTCGAGAGGTTCTGTTGCCCAATTTCGAGCGTCTCAATATATTATGCGCCTGAATCGGACATCAGAGTGAAAAGTTATGATCATTCGAATTTCACGAGAGCTTCCGTTTTTCAATTTCGAGCCTATCGATATATTATTTCCCGGAATCTGACATCCGTGTGAAACGTTATGACCATTTCAATTTCTTGAGAGTATCCATTGTTCAATGTCGAGCGTCCCGATATATTATGCACATAAATCGGACATCCGAGTGAAAAGTCAGGACAATATGAATTTCTCGAGAGCTTCTTTTGTTCAATTTCGAGTGTCTCGATATATTATGCGCCTAAATCGGATACCTGAGTGAAAAGTTATGACCATTTGAATTTCTCGAGAGCTTCCGTTGTTCACTTTCGAGCGTCTCGATATATTATTCACCAGATTCGGACATCCGAGTGAAAAGTTATGACAATTTGAATTTCTCGAGAGCTTCTGTTGCCCAATTTCGAGCGTATCAATATATTATGCGCCTGAATCGGACACCAGAGTGAAAAGTTATGACCATTTGAATTTCTCGAGATCTTCCGTTGTTCAATTTCGAGCATCTCGATATATTATTTCCCGGAATCGATATACTATGCGCCTAAATTGGACATCCGAGTCCAAATTTATGACCATTTGAACTTCTCGAGAGCTTTTGTTGTTCAATTTTGAGCGTCTCGATATATTATGCGCCTGAATCGGACTTCTGAGTGAAAAGTTATGACCATTTGAATTTCTCAATGCTTCTGTTGTTCAATTTCGAGCATCTCGATATATTATGCCCCTGAATCGGATATCTGAGTGAAACGTTATCACCATTTGAATTTCGCTAGAGATTCCGTTGTTCAATTTCGATCGTCTCGATATACTATGCGCCTAAATTGGACATCTGAGTCAAAATTTATGACCATTTGAACCTCTCGAGAGCTTCCGTTGTTCAATTTTGAGCGTCTCGATATATTATGCGCCTGAATCGGACATCTGAGTGAATAGTTATGACCATTTTGAATTTCTCAATGCTTCTGTTGTTCAATTTCGAGCATCTCGATATATTATGAGCCTGAATCGGATATCTGAGTGAAAAGTTATCAACATTTGAATTTCGCTAGAGATTCCGTTGTTCAATTTCGAGCATCTCGATATACTATGCGCCTAAATTGGACATCCGAGTCAAACTTTATGACGATTTGAACTTCTCGAGAGCTTCCGTTGTTCAATTTTGAGCGTCTCGATATATTATGCGCCTGAATCGGACATCTGAGTGAAAAGTTATGACCATTTGAATTTCTCGAGAGCTTCCGTTGTTCAATTTCGAGCATCTCGATATATTATTTCCCGGAATCGGACATCCGTGTGAAAAGTTATGACTATTTGAATTTCTCGAGAGCTTCCGTTGTTCAATTTCGAGCATCTCGATATATTTTTTCCCGGAATCGGACATCCGTGTGAAAAGTTATGACAATTTGAATTTCTCGAGAGCTTCTGTTACCAAATTTCGAGCGTCTCGATATATTATGCGCCTGAATCGGACATCCGAGTGAAAAGTTATGACCATTTGAATTTCTTGAGAGCTTCCGTTGTTCAATTTCGAGAGTCTCGATATATTATTTCCCAGAATTGGACATCCGTGTGAAAAGTTATGACCATTTGAATTTCTCAATGCTTCTGTTGTTCAATGTCGAGCATCTCGATATATTATGCGCCTGAATCGGATATCTGAGTGAAAAGTTATGACCATTTGAATTTCTCTAGAGATTCCGTTGTTTAATTTCGAGCATCTCGATATACTATGCGCCTAAATTGGACATCCGAGTCAAAATTTATGACCATTTGAACTTCTCGAGAGCTTCCGTTGTTCAATTTTGAGCGTCTCGATATATTATGCGCCTGAATCGGACATCTGAGTGAAAAGTTATGACCATTTGAATTTCTCGAGAGCTTCCGTTGTTCAATTTCGAGCATCTCGATATATTATTTCCCGGAATCGGACATCCGTGTGAAAAGTTATGACCATTTGAATTTCTCGAGAGCTTCCGTTGTTCAATTTCGAGCATCTCGATATATTTTTTCACGGAATCAGACATCCGTGTGAAAAGTTATGACAATTTGAATTTCTCGAGAGCTTCTGTTACCAAATTTCGAGCGTCTCGATATATTATGCTCCTGAATCGGACATCCGACTGTAAAGTCATGACCATTTGAATTTCTTGAGAGCTTCCGTTGTTCAATTTCGAGAGTCTCGATATATTATTTCCCAGAATTGGACATCCGTGTGAAAAGTTATGACCATTCGAATTTCTCAATGCTTCTGTTGTTCAATGTCGAGCATCTCGATATATTATGCGCCTGAATCGGATATCTGAGTGAAAAGTTTTGATCATTTGAATTTCTCTAGAGATTCCGTTGTTCAATTTCGAGCGTCTCGATATACTATGCGCCTAAATTGGACATCCGAGTCAAAATTTATGACCATTTGAACTTCTCGAGAGTTTCTGTTGTTCAATTTTGAGCGTCTCGATATATTATGCGCCTGAATCGGACATCTGAGTGAAAAGTTATGGCCATTTGAATTTCTCGAGAGCTTCCGTTGTTCAATTTCGAGCATCTCGATATATTTTTCCCGGAATCGGACATCCGTGTGAAAAGTTATGACAATTTGAATTTCTCGAGAGCTTCTGTTACCAAATTTCGAGCGTCTCGATATATTATGCTCCTGAATCGGACATCCGAGTGAAAAGTTATGACCATTTGAATTTCTTGAGAGCTTCCGTTGTTCAATTTCGAGCATCTCGATATATTATTTCCCGGAATCGGACATCCGTGTGAAAAGTTATGACCATTTGAATTTCTTGAGAGCTTTCGTTGTTCAATTTCGAGAGTCTCGATATATTATTTCCCGGAATTGGACATCCGTGTGAAAAGTTATGACCATTTGAATTTCTCAATGCTTCTGTTGTTCAATTTCGAGCATCTCGATATATTATGCGCCTGAATCGGATATCTGAGTGAAAAGTTATGACCATTTGAATTTTGCTAGAGATTCCGTTGTTCAATTTCGAGAGTCTCGATATATTATTTCCCGGAATTGGACATCCGTGTGAAAAGTTATGACCATTTGAATTTCTCAATGCTTCTGTTGTTCAATTTCGAGCATCTCGATATATTATGCGCCTGAATCGGACATCTGAGTGAAAAGTTATGACCATTTGAATTTCTCGAGAGTTTCTGTTACCAAATTTCGAGCGTCTCGATATATTATGCGCCTGAATCGGACATCCGAGTTAAAAGTTATGACCATTTGAATTTCTTGAGAGCTTCCATTGTTCAATTTTGAGAGTCTCGATATATTATTTCCCGGAATTGGACATCCGTGTGAAAAGTTATGACCATTTGAATTTCTCAATGCTTCTGTTGTTCAATTTCGAGCATCTCGATATATTATGCGCCTGAATCGGACATCTGAGTGAAAAGTTATGACCATTTGAATTTCTCTAGAGATTCCGTTGTTCAATTTCGAGCGTCTCGATATATTATTTCCCGGAATCGGACATCCGTGTGAAAAGTTATGACCATTTGAATTTCTTGAGAGCTTCCGATGTTCAATTTCGAGAGTCTCGATATATTATTTGCCGGAATTGGACATCCGTGTGAAAAGTTATGACCATTTGAATTTCTCAATGCTTGTGTTGTTCAATTTCGAGCATCTCGATTTATTATGCGCCTGAATCGGTTTTCTGAGTTAAAAGTTATCACCATTTGAATTTCGCTAGAGATTCCGTTGTTCAATTTCGAGCGTCTCGATATACTATGCGCCTAAATTGGACATCCGAGTCAAATTTTATGACCATTTGAACTTCTCGAGAGCTTCCGTTGTTCAATTTTGAGCGTCTCGATATATTATGCGCCTGAATCGGACATCTGAGTGAAAAGTTATGACCATTTGAATTTCTCATTGCTTCTGTTGTTGAATTTCGAGCATCTCGATATATTATGCGCCTAAATCGGATATCTGAGTGAAAAGTTATCACCATTTGAATTTCGCTAGAGATTCCATTGTTCAATTTCGAGCGTCTCGATATACTATGCGCCTATATTGGACATCCGAGTCAAAATTTATGACCATTTGAACTTCTCGAGAGCTTCCGTTGTTCAATTTTGAGCCTCTCGATATATTATGCGACTGAATCAGACATCTGAGTGAAAATTTATGACCATTTGAATTTCTCGAGAGCTTCCGTTGTTCAATTTCGAGCATCTCGATATATTATTTCCCGGAATCGGACATCCGTGTGAAAAGTTATGACAATTTGAATTTCTCGAGAGCTTCTGTTACCAAATTTCGAGCGTCTCGATATATTATGCGCCTGAATCGGACATCCGAGTGAAAAGTTATGACCGTTTGAATTTCTTGAGAGCTTCCATTGTTCAATTTCGAGAGTCTCGATATATTATTTCCCGGATTCAGACATCCGTGTGAAAAGTTATGACCATTTGAATTACTCTAGAGATTCCGTTGTTCAATTTCGAGCGTCTCGATATACTATGCACCTAAATTGGACATCCGAGTCAAAAGTTATGACCATTTGAACTTCTCCAGAGCTTCCGTTGTTCAATTTCGAGTGTCTCCAAATATTATACGACTGAATTGGACATCTGAGTGAAAAGTTATGACCATTTTAATTTCTCGAGAGCTTCCGTTGTTAGATTCCGAGCGTCTCGACATATTATTTAACTAAATCGGACATGCGAATGAAAAGTTAAGACCATTTGAAATTCTCAGGAGGTTCTGTTGGTTAATTTTGAGTGTCTCGATATATTATGCGAACGAATCAAACATCCGAGTTAAAAGGTATGACCATTTGATTTTCTCGAAAGCTTTCGTTGTTCAGTTTCGAGCGTCTCGATATATTATGTACCCAAACCGGACATCCGAGTGAAAAGTTAGGACCATTTGAATTTCTCGAGAGCTTCCGTTGTTCAATTTTGAGCGTCTCGATATATTATCCATCTGAATCGGACATCCGAGTCAAAATTTCTGGCCATTTAAATTTTTCGACAGATTCCGTTGTTCAATTTCGAGCGTCTCGATATACTATGCGCCTTAATTGCACATCCGAGTCAAAAGTTATGACCATTTGAACTTCTCGAGAGCTTCCGTTGTTCAATTTTGAGCGTCTCGATATATTATGTGCCTGAATCGGACATCCGAGTGAAAAGTAAGGACCATTTGAATTTCTCGAGAGCTTGCGTTGTTCTATTTCGAGCATCTCAATATATTATTTCCCGGAATCGGACATCCGTGTGAAAAGTTAAGACCATTTGAATTTATCTAGAGATTTCGTTGTTCAATTTCGAGCGTCTCGATATACTATGCGCCTAAATTGGACATCCGAGTCAAAAGTTATGACCATTTGAACTTCTCGAGAGCTTCCGTTGTTCAATTTTGAGCTTCTCGATATATTATGCGCCTGAATCGGACATCTGAGTGAAAAGTTATGACCATTTGAATTTCTCGAGAGCTTCTCTTTTTCAATTTCGAGCATCTCGATATATTATTTCCCGGAATCTGACATCCGGGTGAAAAGTTATGATCATTTAAATTTCTTGAGAGCTTCCATTGTTCAATGTCGAGCGTCCCGATATATTATGCGCCTAAATCAGACATCCGAGTGAAAAGTCAGGACAATATGAATTTTTCGAGAGCTTCTATTGTTCAATTTTGAGTGTCTCGATATATTATGCGCCTGAATCGGAAACCTGATTGAAAACTTATGACCATTTGAATTTCTCGAGAGCTTCCGTTGTTCACTTTCGAGCGTCTCGATATATTATTCACCAGATTCGAACATCCGACTAAAAAGTTATGACATTTTGAATTTCTCGAGAGCTTTTGTTACCCAATTTCAAGCGTCTCGATATATTATTCGCCTGAATCGGACGTCCGAGTGAAAAGTTATGACCCTTTGAATTTCTCGAGAGCTTCTGTTGCCAAATTTCGAGCGTCTCTATATATTATGCGCCTGAATCGGACATCCGAGTGAAAAGTTATGACCATTTGAATTTCTTAAGAGCTTCCGTTGTTGAATTTCGAGCGTCTCGATATATTATTTCCCGAAATCGGACATCCGTGTGAAAAGTTATGACCATTTGAATTTCTATAGTGATTACGTTGTTCAATTTCGAGCGTCTCGATATATTATGCGCCTAAATTGGACATTCGAGTCAAAAGTTATGACCATTTGAACTTCTCGAGAGCTTCCGTTGTTCAATTTTGAGCATCTCGATATATTATGTGCCTGAATCGGACATCCGAGTGAAACGTTATGGCCATTTGAATTTCTCGAGAGCTTCCGTTGTTCAATTTCGAGCATCTCGATATATTATTTCCCGGAATCGGACATTCGTGTTAAAAGTTATGACCATTTGAATTTCTCGAGAGATTCCGTTGTTCAATTTCGAGCGTCTAGATATACTATGCGCCTAAATTGGACACCGAGTCAAAATTTATGACCATTTGAACTTCTCGAGAGCTTCCATTGTTCAATTTTGAGCGTCTCGATATATTATGCGCCTGAATCGGACATCTGAGTGAAAAGTTATGACCATTTGAATTTCTCGAGAGCTTCCGTTTTTCAATTTCGAGCATCTCGATATATTATTTCCTGGAATCTGACATCCGTGTGAAAAGTTATGACCATTTAATTTTCTTGAGAGCTTCCATTGTTCAATATCGAGCGTCCCGATATATTATGCGCCTAAATCGGACATCCGAGTGAAAAGTCAGGACAATATGAATTTCTCGAGAGCTTCTGTTGTTCAATTTCGAGTGTCTCCATATATTATGCGCCTAAATCGGATACCTGAGTGATAACTTATGACCATTTGAATTGCTCGAGAGCTTCTGTTGCCAAATTTCGAGCGTCTCGATATATTATGAGCCTGAATCGGACATGCGAGTGAAAAGTTATGACCATTTGAATTTCTCGAGAGCTTCCGTTGTTCAATTTCGAGCGTCTCGATATATTATTTCCCGGAATCGGACATCCGTATGAAAAGGTATGACCCTTTGAATTTCTCTAGAGCTTCTATTGCCCAATTTCGAGCGTCTCACTATATTATGCGCCTGAATCGGACATCCGAGTGAAAAGTTATGACCATTTGAACTTCTCGAGAGCTTCCGTTGTTCAATTTTGAGCGTCTCGATATATTATTCGCTTGAATCGGACATCTGAGTGAAAAGTTATGACAATTTGAATTTCTCGAGAGCTTCTGTTGCCAAATTTCGAGCGTCTCGATATATTATGCGCCTAAATTGGACATCCGAGTCAAAAGTTATGACCATTTGAACTTCTCGAGAGCTTCCGTTGTTCAATTTCGAGCGTCTCCAAATATTATACGGCTGAATTGGACATCCGAGTCAAAAGTTATGACCATTTGAATTTTTCGATAGCTTCCGTTGTTCAATTTCAAGCATCTCGATATATTATTTCCCGGAATCGGACATTCGTGTGAAAAGTTATGACCATTTGAATTTCTCGAGAGCTTCCGTTGTTCAATTTCAAGCGTCTCCAAATATTATACGGCTGAATTGGACATCCGAGTGAAAAGTTATGACCATTTGAATTTATCGAGAGCTTCCGTTGTTCAATTTCGAGCGTCTCGACATATTATTTAACTAAATCGGACATGCGAATGAAAAGTTAAGACCATTTGAAATTCTTAGAAGGTTCCGTTGTTTAATTTCGAGTGTCTCGATATATTATGCGAATGAATCGGACATCCGAGTTAAAAGTTATGACCATTTGAATTTCTCGAGAACTTCCGTTGTTCAATTTCGAGTGTCTCGACATATTATGCGAATGAATCGAACATCTGAGTTAAAAGTTATGACCATTTGAATTTCTCGAGAGCTTCCGTTGTTCAATTTCGAGTGTCTCGACATATTATGCCAATGAGTCGAACATCCGAGTTAAAAGTTATGACCATTTGAATTTCTCGAGAGCTTTCGTTGTTCCGTTTCGAGCGTCTTGATATATTATGTACCCAAACTGGACTTCCGAGTGAAAAGTTATGACCATTTGAATTTCTCGAGAGCTTCCGTTGTTCTATTTTGAGCGTCTCGATATATTGTGCGCCTGAATCGGACATACGAGTGAAGAGTTATGACCATTTGAATTTCTCGAGAGCTTTTATTACGCAATTTCAAACGTCTCGATATATTATCCACCTGAATCGGACATCCGAGTGAAAAGTTATGACCATTTGAATTTCTCGAGAGCTTGCGTTGTTCAATTTTGAGCGTCTCGATATATTATGCGCCTGAATCGGACATCCGAGTGAAAAGTTATGACCATTTGAATTTCTCGAGAGCTTTTGTTATGCAATTTCAAGCGTCTCGATATATTATTCGCCTGAATCGAATATCCGAGTTCAAAGTTATGACCATTTGAATTTCTCGGGAGCTTCCGTTGTTCAGTTTCGAGTGTCTCGATATATTATGTACCCAGACCAGACATCCGAGTGAAAAGTTATGACCATTTGAATTTCTCGAGAGCTTCCGTTTTTAAATTTCGAGCATCTCGATATATTATTTCCAGGAATCTGCATCCGTGTGAAAAGTTATGATCATTTAAATTTCTTGAGAGCTTCCATTGCTCAATGTCGAGCGTCCCGAAATATTATGCGCCTAAATCGGACATCGGAGTGAAAATTCAGGACAATATGAATTTCTCGAGAGCTTCTGTTGTTCAATTTCTAGTGTCTCGATATATTATGCGCCTGAATCGAATACCTGAGTGAAAACGTATGACCATTTGAATTTCTCGAGAGCTTCCGTTGTTCACTTTCGAGCGTCTCGATATATTATTCACCAGATTCGAACATCCGAGTGAAAAGTTATGACAATTTGAATTTCTCGAGAGCTTTTGTTACGCAATTTCAAGCGTCTCGAAATATTATTCGCCTGAATCGGACATCCGAGTGAAAAGTTATGACCATTTGAATTTCTCGAGAGCTTCTGTTGCCCAATTTCGAGCGTCTCGATATATTATGTGCCTGAATCGGACATCTGAGTGAAAAGTTATTACCATTTGAATTTCTCAAGAGCTTCCGTTTTTCAATTTCGAGCGTCTCAATATATTATTTCCCGGAATCAGACATCCGTGTGAAAAGTTATGACCATTTAAATTTCTTAAGAGCTTCCGTTGTTCAATGTCGAGCGTCCCGATATATTATGCAGCTAAATCGGACATCCGAGTGAAAAGTCAGGACAATTTGAATTTCTCGAGAGCTTTTGTTGTTCAATTTCGAGCGTCTCGATATATTATGCGCCTGAATCGGATACCTAAGTGAAAACTTATGACCATTTGAATTTCTCGAGAGCTTCCGGTTTTCAATTTTGAGCGTCTCGATATATTATTCACCTGATTCGGACATCCGAGTGAAAAGTTATGACAATTTGAATTTCTCGAGAGCTTCTGTTGCCCAATTTCGAGCGTCTCGATATATTATGCGCCTGAATCGGATATCCAAGTGAAAAGTTATGACCATTTGAATTTCTCGAGAGCTTTCGTTGTTCAATTTCGAGCGTCTCGATATATTATTTCCCAGAATCGGACATCCGTGTGAAAAGTTATGACCATTTGAACTTCTCGAGAGCTTCCGTTGTTCAATTTCGAGCATCTCCAAATATTATACGGCTGAATTGGACATCCGAGTGAAAAGTTATGACCATTTGAATTTCTCGAGAGCTTCCGTTGTTCAATTTCGAGCGTCTCAACATATTATTTAACTAAATCGGACATGCGAATGAAAAGTTAAGACCATTTGAAATTCTCAAGAGGTTGCGTTGTTTGATTTCGAGCGTCTCGATATATTCTGCGAATGAATCGGACTTCCGAGTTAAAAGTTATGACCATTTGAATTTCTCGAGAGCTTCTGTTGTTCAGTTTCGAGCGTCTCGATATATTATGTACCCAAACCGGACATCCGAGTGAAAAGTTATGACCATTTGAATTTCTCGAGAGTTTCCGTTGTTCAATTTTGAGCGTCTCGATATATTATCCGCCTGAATTGGACATCCGAGTCCAAATTCCTGACCATTTGAATTTTTTGACAGATTCCGTTGTTCAATTTCGAGCGTCTCGATATACTATGCGCCTAAATTGGACATCCGAGTCAAAAGTTATGACCATTTGAACTTCTCGAGAGCTTCCGTTGTTCAATTTTAAGCGTCTCGATATATTATTTGCCTGAATTGGACATCCGAGTGAAAAGTTATGACAATTTGAATTTCTCGAGAGCTTATGTTGCCAAATTTCGAGCGTCTCGATATATTATGCGCCTGAATCGGACATCCGAGTGAAAAGTAATGACCATTTGAATTTCTCGAGAGCTTGCGTTGTTCAATTTCGAGAGTCTCGATATGTTTTGGGCCTGAATCGGACATCCGAGTGAAAAGTTATGACCATTTGAATTTCTCGAGTGCTTCCGTTGTTCATTTTCGAGAGTCTCGATATATTATGTCCCCAAATCGGACATCCGTGTGAAAAGTTATGACCATTTAAATTTCTCCATAGCTTTTGTTGTTCAATTACGAGTGTCTCGATATATTATATACCTAAATCAGACATCCGAGTGAAAAGTTATGACCATTTAAGTTTCTCGGTAGCTTCCGTTGTTCAATTTCAAGCGTCTTGATATATTATGTGCTTGATTCGGACATCCGAGTGAAAACTTATGACCATTTGAATTTCTCGAGAGCTTATGTTGCCCAATTTCGAGCGTCTCGATTTGTTATGGGCCTAAATTGAACATCCGAGTGAAAAGTCATGACCATTTTGAATTTCTCGGTAGGTTCTGTTGTTCAATTTCGAGCGTCTCGATATATTATGTCCCCGAATCGGACATCCGTGTGAAAGTTTTGACCATTTGAATTTCTCGAGAGCTTCCGTTGTTCAATTTCGAGCGTCTCGATATATTATGCTAATGAATCGTACATCCGAATTAAAAGTTATGACCTTTGGAATCTCTCGAGAGCTTCCGTTGTTCAATTTCGAGCGTCTCGAGATATTATGTACCCAAATCGGACATCCGAGTGAAATGTTATGATGGAAGCTTGTTTGTGGAGCTTCTATGGAGGATGGATCTTTGAGCTTCAATGAGGTATTTCAATGGTGATTTTTCACCCTGGAGATGCAGCGGAAGGCAAAGGAGAAGATGAGAGGGGAGGCACCATCCACTAGGGAATAAGCCAAGGAAGAAGGAGCTTCACCACCAAGAATTGCCTTGGATAAGAAGCTTGAAGAGGATGCTTTAATGGAGGAAAGGAAAGAGAGAAGGGGGAGCATGAAATTGAAGGAGTAAAAGAGGGAGAGAAGTGGAACTTTGAAGTGTATCTCATAAGACTTTCATTCATCAAAGTTACAACAAGTGTTATACATGCTTCTATTTATAGACTAGGTAGCTTCCTTGAGAAGCTTTCTTAAGAAAACTTCCTTGAGAAGCTTCTTTGAGAAAACTTCCTTGAGGAGCTAGAGCTTAGCTACACACACCCATCTAAAAACTAAGCTCACCTCCTTGAGAAGCTTCCTTGAGAAGCTAGAGCTTAGCTACACACACCCCTCTAATAACTAAGCTCACCTCCTTAAGAAGAGAAGCTAGAGCTTAGCTACACACCCCTATAATAGCTAAGCTCACCCCCATGACAAAATACATGAAAATACAAAAAAAATCTTACTACAATGACTACTCAAAATGCCCTGAAATACAAGGCTAAAACCCTATACTACTAGAATGGCCAAAATACAAGGCCCAAAAGAAGAAAAAAACCTATTCTAATATTTACAAAGAAGAGTGAACCCAACCTTGACCCATGGGCTCAAAAATCTACCCTAAGATTCATTAGAACCCTAAGGCCTTCTTTATCAGCTCTAGCCCAATCCTCTTGGAGCCTCTTGCTCATGGCTCTGGTAACTGGTCCTTTCCTAGGGAGGATTGCATCATCCCCTCCCCCTTGAAGAGGATTTGACCTCAAATCTGTTGGTTCCTCCTCCTCTATATCAGCTCCACCTGCAAAAGGAATTAAATCAGAAATATTAAAAGTGGTGCTGACTCCATACTCTCTTGGAAGGTCCAACCTATAGGCATTATTATTGATCCTCTCCAAGACCTGAAAAGGTCTATCCCCTCTAGGGCTAAGCTTGGATTTCCTTTTAGTAGGGAATCTTTCCTTCCTAAGATGGAGCCAAACCCAGTCCCCCTCATTAAGAACTAGCTCCTTTCTTCCTCTATTGCCCTTAGTTGAATACACCTTTGTTTGGTTCTCTATTTGGATCTTAACCTTCTCATGCAACTTCTTTACAAACTCTGACCTAGATTCCCCTTCTTTATGTATAAAAGAAGTGTCAAGTGGGAGGGGAATGAGGTCTAAGGGTGTTAAGGGATTGAACCCATAGACAACCTCAAAAGGGGATTGCTTGGTGGTTCTATGAACCCCCCTGTTGTAGGCAAATTCTACATGAGGAAGATAGTCATCCCAAGACTTATGGTTGCCTTTTAGAAGAGCTCTTAAAAGGGTGGATAAAGACCTATTCACTACCTCTGTTTGCCCATCAGTTTGTGGATGACAAGTGGTAGAGAAAAGAAGCTTTGTTCCTAGCTTAGCCCATAATGTTTTCCAGAAGTGGCTAAGGAACTTAGCATCTCTATCTGACACAATGGTCCTAGGCAAACCATGGAGTCTCACAACTTCCCTAAAAAAGAGTTTTGAGATATGGGAAGCATCATCCACCTTGTGGCATGGTATAAAGTGTGCCATCTTGCTAAACCTATCCACCACCACAAAGATAGAGTCTACACCTCTTTGGGTTCTAGGGAGCCCAAGGACAAAGTCCATACTAATGTCTACCCAAGGTGTAGATGGAATGGGTAAGGGTGTGTATAGCCCATGAGGCATCACCCTAGACTTGGCTTGTAAACAAGCCACACACCTAGTGCAATGCTTATGGACATCTTTCTTCATATGGGGCCAATAGAACTTTTCTTTGAGTAAGACAAGGGTCTTGTCTATCCCAAAATGACCCATGAGCCCACCCTCATGGCTCTCCTTCACAAGTAATTTCCTGATGGTTCCTTGGGGTATGCAAAGTTTTGCCTCTTTGAACAAATACCCCTCAGCCAAATAGAATCCATCTTGGGCCTTTTCCCCACAACTCTTGTAAATGGGAGAGAAATGTTCATCTAAAGCATACAAGTCCCTAATGTTATCAAATCCTAAAATTTGAGCTCCTAGGGAGCAAAACAATGTGTGTCTCCTAGAGAGGGCATCAGCTACCACATTTGCTTTTCCCTTTTTGTATTTGATAACATATGGAAATTGCTCTAGTTACTCTACCCATTTTGTATGCCTTTCGTTTAACTTGCTTTGCCCTCTAATGAACTTAAGTGAAAAGTTATGACCATTTAAATATCTCGAGAGCTTTCGTTTTTCAATTTCGAGCGTCTCGATATGTTATGGGCCTGAATCCGACATCCAAATGAAAAGTTATGACCATTTGAATTTCTCGAAAGGTTCCGTTGTTCAATTTCGAGCGTCTCGATATATTATGCGAATGAATCGGACATCTGAATTAAACGTTATGACCGTTTGAATTTCTTGAGAGGTTCCGTTGATCAATTTTGAGCGTCCCGATATGTTATGCGCCTGGATCGGACATCCGAGTGAAAAGTTATGACCATTTGAATTTCTCTAGAGCTTCTGTTGTTCAATTTCAAGCGTTTCGATATATTATTTCCCTGAATCGGACATCCGAGTTAAAAGTTATGAAGATTTGAACTTCTCGATAGCTTCCGTTACTCAATTTCGAGCATCTTGATATATGATGCGCCAGAATCGGACATCCGAGTGAAAAGTTATGACCATTTGAATTTCTCAAGAGCTTCCGTTGTTCAATTTTGAGCGTCCCGATATATTGTGCGCCTGAATCGGACATCCGAGTGAAAAGTTATGACCATTTGAATTTCTCGAGAGCTTCCGTTGTTTTATTTCGAGCGTCTCGATATATTATTTCCCCGAATCGGACATCCGAGTGAAAAGTTATGACCATTTGAATTTCTAGAGAACTTCCGGTGTTCAATTTCGAGTGTCTCGATATATTAGGTCCCCAAATCGGACATCCGTGTGAAAAGTTATGACCATTTGAATTTCTCGAGAGCTTCCGTTGTTCTGTGTCGAGCGTCCTGATGTATTATGCGCCTGAATCGGACATCTGAGTGAAAAGTTATGACAATTTGAAATTCATGAGAGTTTCCATTATTCAATTTCGAGCGTCTCGATATATTATGCGCATTAATCGGAAACCCGAGTGAAAAGTTATGACCATTTGAATTTCTCGAGAGCTTCTGTTGTTTAATTTCAAGCGTCTCGATATATTATGCGCCTTAATCGGACATCGGAGTGAAAAGTTATGACCATTTGAATTTCTCGAGCGCTTCCGCGGCTCAATTTCGAGCATGTCGATATATTATTTCCCCGAATCGGACATCCGTGTGAAAAGTCATGGCCATTTAAATTTCTTGAGAGCTTCCATTGCTAAATTTCGAGAGTCTCGATATATTATGCGCCTGAATTGGACATCCGAGTCAAAAGTTATGACCATTTCAACTTCTTGAGAGCTTCCGTTGTTCAATTTCGAGCGTCTCGAAATATTATACGGCTGAATTGGAAATTCGAGTTAAAAGTTATGACCATTTGACTTTCTCGAGAGCTTCCGTTGTTCAATTTCGAGCGTCTCGACATATTATTTAACCGAATTGGATATGCGAATGAAAAGTTATGACCATTTAAATTTCTCGAGAGCTTCCGTTGCTATATTTCAAGCGTCTTGATATATTATGCGCCTGAATTGGACATCTGAGTAAAAAATTATGACCATTTGAACTTCTCCATAGCTTTCGTTGTTCAATTTTGAGCGTCTCGATATATGATGCGCCTGAATTGGACATCCGAGTCAAAAGTTCTGACCATTTGAACTTCTCAAGAGCTTCCATTGTTCAATTTTGAGCGTCTTGAAATATTATGGGCCTGAATCGGACATCTGGGTGAAAAGTTATGACCATTTGAATTTCTCGAGAGGTTCCGTTGTTCAATTTCGAGCGTCTCGATATATTATGCGCCTGAATTGGACATCCGAGTCAAAAGTTATGACCATTTGAACTTCTTGAGAGCTTCTGTTGTTCAATTTCGAGCGTCATGAAATATTATGCGTCTGAATCGGACATCCGAGTGAAAAGTTATGACTATTTGATTTTCTCGAGAGCTTGCGTTGTTCAATTTCGAGCGTCTCGATATTTTATGGGCCTGAATCGGACATCCGAGTGAAAAGTTATGACCAATTGAATTTCTCGAGAGCTTCCGTTGTATGTCCCCAAATCGAACATTCGTGTGAAAAGTTATGACCATTTAAACTTCTCCATAGCTTCCGTTGTTCAATTACGTGCGTCTTGATATATTATATACCCATATCGGACATCCGAGTTAAAAGATATGACCATTTGAGTTTCTCGAGAGCTTCCGTTGTTCAATTTCAAGTGTCTCGATATTTTATGCGCTAGATTCGAACTTCCGAGTGAAAACTTATGACCATTTGAATTTCTTGAGAGCTTCTGTTTCCCAATTCCGAGCGTCTTGATATGTTATGGGCCTGAAGCGAACATCCGAGTGAAAAGTCATGACCATTTTTAATTTCCCGATAGCTTCGGTTGTTCAATTACGAGCATCTCGATATATTATGTCCCCGAATCTAACATCCATGTGAAAGTTATGACCATTTCAATTTCTCGAGAGCTTCCATTGTTCAATTTCGAGTGTCTCGATATATTATGCGAATGAATCAGACATCCGAATTAAAAGTTATGACCATTTGAATTTCTCGAGAGCTTCCGTTGTTCAATTTCGAGCGTCTCGACATATTAGTTCCCCGAATAGAACATCTGAATGAAAAGTTATGACCATTTGAATTTCTCAAGAGGTTCCTTTTTTCAATTTCGAGCATCTCGATATATTATGCGAATGAATCGGACATCCGAGTTAAAAGTTATGACCTTTTGAATTTCTTGAGAGCTTCCGTTGTTCAATTTCGAGCGTCTCGAGATATTATGTACCCAAATCGGACATCCGACTGAAAAGTTATGACCATTTGAATTTCTCGAGAGCTTCCGTTGTTCAATTTCGAGCGTCTCGATATATTACTCACCTAATTTTTACATCCGAGTGAAAAGTTATGACAATTTGAATTTCTCGGGAGCTTCTGTTGTCCTATTTCGAGCGTCTTGATATAATATGCGCCTGAATCGAACATCCGAGTGAAATGTTATGACCATTTGAATTTCTCGACAGCTTCCGTTGTTCAATTTCGTGCGTCTAGATATGTTATGGGCCTGAATCGGACATCCGAGTGAAAAGTTATGACCATTTGAATTTCTCGAGAGGTTTCGTTGTTCAATTTCGAGCGTGTTGATAAATTATGCGAATGAATCGGACACTCGAGTTAAATGTTATGACCGTTTGAATTTCTCGAGAGGTTCCGTTGTTCAATTTTGAGCGTCCCGATATGTAATGCGCCTGGATCGGACATCCGAGTGAAAAGTTATGGCCATTTGAATTTCTCGAGAGCTTCCGTTGTTCTATTTCGAGCGTCTCGATACGTTATGGCCCTGAATAAAACATCTGAGTGAAAAGTTATGACCATTTGAATTTCTCGAGAGCTTTCGTTGTTCAATTTCAAGTGTCTTGATATATTATGTCCCCGAATCGGACATCTGTGTGAAAAGTTATGACCATTTGAATTTCTCGAGAGCTTCCGTTGTTCTGTGTCGAGCGTCCTAATGTATTATGCGCCTGAATCGGAAATCCGAGTGAAAAGTTATGACCATTTGAATATCTCGAGAGCTTCCGTTGTTCAATTTCGAGCGTCTCGATATGTTATGGGCCTTAATCGAACATCCGAGTGAAAAGTTATGACCATTTGAATTTCTCGAGAGCTTTTGTTGTTCAATTTCGAGCACCTCCATATATTATTTCCCCGAATCGGACATCCAAGTGAAAAGTGATGACCTTTTGAATTTCTCAAGAGCTTCCATTGTTCAATTTTGAGCGTCTCGATATATTATGCGCCTGAATCGGACATGCGAGTGAAAAGTTATGACCATTTAAATTTCTCGAGAGCTTCCGTTCTTCAATTTTGAGTGTCTCGATATGTTATTTCCCCGAATCGGACATCCGAGTAAAAAGTTACTACCATTTGAATTTCTCGAGAGCTTCCGTTGTTCATTTTCGACTGTATCGATATATTATGTCCCCGAATCGGACATCCGTGTGAAAAGTTATGAACATTTATATTTCTTGAGAGCTTCCGTTGTTCAACGTCGAGCGTCTCGATATATAATGCGCCTAAATTGGACATCTGAGTGAATAGTTATGACCATTTGAATTTCTCGAGAGCTTCTGTTGCCCAATTTCAAGCGTCTCGATATATTATTCGCCTGAATCGAACATCCGAGTGAAAAGTTATGACCATTTGAATTTCTCGAGAGCTTCTGTTGCCCAATTTCAAGCGTCTCGATATATTATGCGCTTGAATCGGACATCCGAGTGAAATCTTATGACCATTTGAATTTCTCGAGAGCTTCCGTTGTTCGATTTCCAGAGTCTCGATATATTATGTCACAAAATCGGAAATCCGTGTGAAAAGTTATAATCATTAGAATTTCTTGAGAGCTTTCGTTTAACAATTTTGAGTGTATCAATATATTATACGCCTGAATCGGACATCCGAGTGAAAAGTTATGACTATTTGAATTTCTCAAGAACATCCGTTATTCAATTTCGAGCGTCTCGATATATTATGCGTCAGAATCAGACATCCGTGTGAAACGCTAAGACAATTTAAATTTCTCCATAGCTTTCATTGTTCAATTTCGAGCGTCTCGATATATTATGCGCCTGAATCGGACATCCGAGTCAAAAGTTATGACCATTTGAATTTCTCGAGAGCTTCCTTTGTTCAATTTTGAGCATCTAGATAAATTATATCTCCGAATCGGACATCTAAATGAAAATATATGACCATTTGAATTTCTTTAGAGGTTCTGTTTTCAATTTCAAGCGTCTCAATATATTATGCGCCTTAATCAGAAACCCAAGTCAAAAGTTATGACCATTTGAATTTCTGGAGAGGTTCCGTTGTTCAATTTCGAGCGTCTCAATATATTATGCGACCTAATCAGAAACCTGAGTGAAAAGTTATGACCATTTGAATTTCTCGAGAGTTTCCGTTGTTCAATTTTGAGCGTCTCGATATTTTATGTGCCTGAATCGGACATCCGACTCAAAAGTTTTGACCACTGAAATTTCTCGAGAGCTCTCGTTGTTCAATTTCGAGCGTCTCGATATGTTATGGGCTTGAATCGGGCATCCGAGTGAAAAGTTACGACCATTTGAATTTCTCGAGAGCTTCCGTTTTTCCATTTCGAGTGTCTCGATATATGATGCGCCTGAATCGGACATCTGAGTCAAAAGTTATGACCATTTGAACTTCTTGACAGCTTACATTGTTCCATTTCGAGCGTCACGAAATATTATGCGCCTGAACCGGAAACCCGAGTGAAATGTTATGACCATTTGAATTTCTTGAGAGCTTCAGTTACCCAATTTCGAGCGTCTCGATATATTATTTGCCTGAATCGGACATCCGACTTAAAAGTTATGACCATTTGAATTTCACAAGAGCTTCTATTGCCCAATTCCGAGCGTCTCGATATGTTTTGGGCCTGAATCGAACATCCGAGTGAAAAGTCATGACCATTTTGAATTTCTCGATAGCTTTTGTTGTTCAATTTCTAGCGTCTCGATATATTATGTCCCCGAATCAGACATCCGTGTGAAAGTTATGACCATTTCAATTTCTTGAGAGCTTCCGTTGTTCAATTTCGAGTGTCTCGATATATTATGCGAATGAATCAGACATCCAAATTAAAGGTTATGACCATTTGAATTTCTCGAGAGCTTCCGTTGTTCAATTTCGAGCGTCTCGATATGTGATGGGCTTGAATCGGACATCCGAGTGAAAAGTTACGACCATTTGAATTTCTCGAGAGCTTCCGTTTTTCCATTTCGAGCGTCTCGATATATGATGCGCTTGAATCGGACATCTGAGTCAAAAGTTATGACCATTTGAACTTCTTGACAGCTTACATTGTTCCATTTCGAGCGTCACGAAATATTATGCGCCTGAACCGGAAACCCGAGTGAAATGTTATGAGCATTTGAATTTCTTGAGAGCTTCTGTTGCCCAATTTCGAGCGTCTCGATATATTATTTGGCTGAATCGGACATCCGACTTAAAAGTTATGACCATTTGAATTTCACAAGAGCTTCTATTGCCCAATTCTGAGCGTCTCAATATGTTTTAGGCCTGAATCGAACATCCGAGTGAAAAGTCATGACCATTTTGAATTTCTCGATAGCTTCTGTTGTTCAATTTCTAGCGTCTCGATATATTATGTCCCCGAATCGGACATCCGTGTGAAAGTTATGACCATTTCAATTTCTCGAGAGCTTCCGTTGTTCAATTTCGAGTGTCTCGATATATTATGCGAATGAATCAGACATCCAAATTAAAGGTTATGACCATTTGAATTTCTCGAGAGCTTCCGTTGTTCAATTTCGAGCGTCTCGATATATTATGCGCAAGAATCATACATCCTTGTGAAAAGTTGAGACAATTTAAATTTCTCCATAGCTTTGATTGTTCAATTTTGAGCGTCTCGATATATTATGCGCCTGAATCGGACATCTGAGTGAAAAGTTCTGACCATTTGAACTTCTCGAGAGCTTCCGTTGTTCAATTTCGAGCGTCTTGAAATATTATGGGCCTGAATCGGACATCCGAGTGAAAAGTTATGACCATTTGAATTTCTCGAGAGCTTCCGTTGTTCAATTTCGAGTGTCTCGATATATTATGCGCCTTAATCAGAAAACCGAGGGAAAAGTTATGACCATTTGAATTTCTCGAGAGCTTCTGTTGTTCAATTTCGAGCGTCTCGATATATTATGTGCAAGAATCATACATCCGTGTGAAAGTTGAGACAATTTAAATTTCTCCATAGCTTTGATTGTTCAATTTAGAGCGTCTCGATATATTATGTGACTGAATCAGACATCTTAGTGAAAAGTTATGACCATTTGAATTTCTCGAGAGCTTCCGTTGTTCAATTTCGAGCGTCTCGACATATTATTTTCCTGAATCGGACATCCAAATGAAAAGTTATGACCATTTGAATTTCTCGAGAAGTTCTGTTATTCAATTTCGAGTGTCTCGATATATTATGCGAATGAATCGGACATCCGAGTTAAAAGTTATGACAATTTGAATTTCTCGATAGCTTCTGTTGTTCTATTTCAAGCGTCTCAATATATTATGTCTCCGAATCGGACATCTGTGTGAATTTTATGACCATTTCAATTTCTCGAGATCTTCCGTTGTTCAATTTCGAGTGTCTCGATATATTATGCGAATGAATCAGACATCCAAACTAAAGGTTATGACCATTTGAATTTCTCGAGAGCTTCCGTTGTTCCATTTTGAGCGTGTCGACATATTATTTCCCCGAATCGGACATCCAAATGAAAAGTTATGACCATTTGAACTTCATGAGAGCTTTTTTTGTTCAATTACGAGCGTCTCGATATTTTATGTGCCTGAATCGGACATCCGAGTCAAATGTTTTGACCACTGAAATTTCTCGAGAGCTTCCGTTGTTCAATTTCGAGCGTCTCGATATGTTATGGGCATGAATCGGACATCCGAGTGAAAAGTTACGACCATTTGAATTTCTAGAGAGCTTCCGTTTTTCCATTTCGAGCGTCTTGATATATTATGGGCCTGAATCGGACATCCGAGTGAAAAGGTATGACCATTTGAATTTCTCGAGAGCTTCCGTTGTTCAATTTCGAGCGTCCCGACAAATTATTTCCCCGAATCGTACATACAAATGAAAAGTTATGATCGTTTGAATTTCTCGAGAGGTTCCGTTGTTCAATTTCGAGTGTCTCGATATATTATGCGCCTTAATCAGAAACCCGAGTGAAAAGTTATGACCATTTGAATGTCTCGAGAGCTTCCGTTGTTCAATTTCGAGCGTCTCGATATATTATGCGCCAGAATCATACATCCGTGTGAAAAAATGACACAATCTAAATTTCTAAATAGCTTTGATTGTTAAATTTAGAGTGTCTCGATATATTATGCGCCTGAATCGGACATCTGAGTGAAAAGTTCTGACCATTTGAACTTCTCGAGAGCTTCCGTTGTTCAATTTCGAGCGTCTTGAAATATTATGGGCCTGAATCGGACATCCGAGTGAAAAGTAATGACCATTTGA
This sequence comes from Glycine soja, assembly GCF_004193775.1. Lineage (NCBI taxonomy): Eukaryota > Viridiplantae > Streptophyta > Magnoliopsida > Fabales > Fabaceae > Glycine > Glycine soja. The sequence continues at coordinate 23,513,755 of NC_041013.1, forward strand.
ATTTCTCGAGAGCTTCCGTTGTTCAATTTCGAGCGTCTCGATATGTTTTGGGCCTGAATCGAACATCCGAGTGAAAAGATATGACCATTTGAACTTCTCGTGAGCTTCCGTTGTTCAATTTTGAGCGTCTTGAAATATTATGGGCCTGAATCGGACATCCGAGTGAAAAGGTATGACCATTTGAATTTCTCGAGAGCTTCCGTTGTTCAATTTCGAGCGTCCCGACAAATTATTTCCCTGAATCGTACATACAAATGAAAAGTTATGATTGTTTGAATTTCTCGAGAGGTTCCGTTGTTCAATTTCGAGTGTCTCGATATATTATGCGCCTTAATCAGAAACCCGAGTGAAAAGTTATGACCATTTGAATGTCTCGAGAGCTTCCGTTGTTCAATTTCGAGCGTCTCGATATATTATGCGCCAGAATCATACATCCGTGTGAAAAAATGACACAATCTAAATTTCTCCATAGCTTTGATTGTTAAATTTAGAGTGTCTCGATATATTATGCGCCTGAATCGGACATCTGAGTGAAAAGTTCTGACCATTTGAACTTCTCGAGAGCTTCCGTTGTTCAATTTCGAGCGTCTTGAAATATTATGGGCCTGAATCGGACATCCGAGTGAAAAGTTATGACCATTTGAATTTCTCGAGAGCTTCCGTTGTTCAATTTCGAGCGTCTCGATATGTTTTGGGCCTGAATTGAACATCCGAGTGAAAAGTTCTGACCATTTGAACTTCTCGAGAGCTTCCGTTGTTCAATTTCGAGGGTCTTGAAATATTATGGGCCTGAATCGGACATCCGTGTGAAAAGTAATGACCATTTGAATTTCTCGAGAGCTTCCGTTGTTCAATTTCGAGCGTCTCGATATGTTTTGGGCCTGAATCGAACATCCGAGTGAAAAGTTATGACCATTTGAACTTCTCGAGAGCTTCCGTTGTTCAATTTCGAGCGTCTTGAAATATTATGGGCCTGAATCGGACATCCGAGTGAAAAGTTATGACCATTTGAATTTCTCGAGAGCTTCCGTTGTTCAATTTCGAGCGTCCCGACATATTATTTCCCCGAATTGTACATACAAATGAAAAGTTATGACCATTTGAATTTCTCGAGAGGTTCCGTTGTTCAATTTCGAGCGTCTCGATATATTACGCGCCTTAATCAGAAACCCGAGTGAAAAGTTATGACCATTTGAATTTCTCGAGAGCTTCCGTTGTTCAATTTCGAGCATCTCGATATATTATGCGCCAGAATCATACAACCGTGTGAAAAGTTGAGACAATTTAAATTTCTCCATAGCTTTGATTGTTCAATTTAGAGCGTCTCGATATATTATGCGCCTGAATCGGACATCTGAGTGAAAAGTTCTGACCATTTGAATTTCTCGAGAGCTTCCGTTGTTCAATTCCGAGCGTCCCGACATATTATTTCCCCGAATCATACATAAAAATGAAAAGTTATGACAATTTGAATTTCTCGAAAGGTTCCGTTGTTCAATTTCGAGCGTCTCGATATATTATGCGCCTTAATCAGAAACCCGAGTGAAAAGTTATGACCATTTGAATTTCTCAAGAGCTTCCGTTGTTCAATTTCGAGCGTCTCGATATATTATGCGCCAGAATCATACATCGGTGTGAAAAGTTGAGACAATTAAATTTCTCCATAGCTTTGATTGTTTAGTTTAGAGCGTCTCGATATATTATGCGCCTGAATCGGACATTTGAGTGAAAATTTCTGACCATTTGAATTTCTCGAGAGCTTCCGTTGTTCAATTTCGAGCGTCCCGACATATTATTTCCCCGAATCGTACATACAAATGAAAAGTTACGACCATTTGAATTTCTCGAGAGGTTTCGTTGTTCAATTTCGAGCGTCTCGATATATTATGCGCCTTAATCAAAAACCCGAGTGAAAAGTTATGAGCATTTGAATTTCTCGAGAGCTTCTGTTGTTGAATTTCGAGTGTCTCGATATATTATGCGCCAGAATCATACATCCGTGTGAAAAGTTGAGACAATTTATATTTCTCCATAGCTTTGATTGTTCAATTTAGAGCGTCTCGATATATTATGCGCCTGAATTGGAAATCTGAGTGAAAAGTTCTGACCATTTTAACTTCTCGAGTAATTCCGTTGTTCAATTTCGAGCGTCTTCAAATATTATGGGCCTGAATCGGACATCCGAGTGAAAGTTATGACCATTTCAATTTATCGAGAGCTTCCATTGTTCAATTTCGAGCGTCTCGATATATTATGTACCCAAATCGGACATCCGAGTGAAAATTTATGACCATTTGAATTTCTCGAGAGGTTCCATTGTTCAATATTGAGCGTCTCAATATATTATCCGCCTGAATCGGACATCCGAGTCAAAATTTCTAACCATTTGAATTTCTCGAGACCTTCCGTTGTCTCGATATATTATGTCGTCGAATCGGACATCCGAGTGAAAAGTTATCACCATTTGAATTTCTCGAGAGCTTCCTTTGTTGAATTTCGAGCGTCTCGATATGTTATGTGCCTGAATCGGACTTCCGAGTGAAAAGTTATGACCATTTGAATTTCTCAAGAGGTTCCGTTGTTCAATTTCGAGCGTCTCGATATATTATGCGAATGAATCGGACATCCGAGTAAAAAGTTATGACCATTTGAATTTCTTGAGAGGTTCCGTTGTTCAATTTCGAGCGTCTCGATATATTACATAATTGGACATCCGTGTGAAAAGTTATGACCATTTGAATTTCTCAAGAGGTTCCGTTGTTCAATTTCGAGCGTCTCGATATATTATGCGAATGAATCGGACATCCGAGTGAAAAGTTATGACCATTTGAATTTCTCGAGAGCTTCCATTGTTCAATTTTGAGCGTCTCGATATATTATCCGCCTGAATCGGACATCCGAGTCAAAATTTCTGACCAATTGAATTTCTCGAGAGCTTCCGTTGTCTCGATATATTATGTCGTCGAATCGGATATCCGAGTGAAAAGTTATGACCATTTTAATTTCTCGAGAGCTTCCTTTGTTCAATTTCGAGTGTCTCGATATATTATGCGCCATAATCGGAAACTCGAGTGAAAAGTTATGACCATTCGAATTTCTCGAGAGCTTCCGTTGTTCAATTTCGAACGTCTCGCAATGTTATGGGCGTGAATCAAACATCCGAGCGTCTCAATATATTATGTTCCTGAATTGGACATCCGAGTCAAAAGTTGTGACCATTTGAACTTCTCGATAGGTTCCGTTGTTCAATTTCGAGCGTCTCGATATATTATGCGCCTGAATTGGGCATCCGAGTCAAAAGTTATGACCATTTGAACTTCTAGAGAGATTTCGTTGTTCAATTTCGAGCGTCTCGAAATTTATACGGCTGAATTGGACATCCGAGTGAAAAGTTATGACCATTTAAATGTCTGGAGAGCTTTCATTGTTCAATTTCGAGCGTCTCGACATATTATTTAACCGAATCAGACATGCGAATGAAAAGTAATGACCATTTGAATATCGCAACAGGTTCACTTGTTTAATTTCGAGCGTCTCCATATATTATGCGAATGAATAGGACATCCGAGTAAAAAGTTATGACCATTTGAATTTCTCGAGTGCTTCCATTGTTCAATTTCGAGCGCCTCGATATATTATGTACCCAAAACGGACACCCGAGTGAAAAGTTATGACCATTTGAATTTCTCGAGAGCTTCCATTATTCAGTTTTGAGCGTCTCGATATATTATCCGCCTGAATCGGACATCCGAGTCATAATTTCTGACCATTTGAATTTCTCGAGAGCTTCTGTTGTTCAATTTCGAGCGTCGTGAAATAGTATGGGCCTGATTTGGACATCCGAGTGAAAAGTTATCACCATTTGTATTTCTCGAGAGCTTGCTTTGTTCAATTTCGAGCGTCTCGATATGTTATGTGCCTGAATCGGACATCCGAGTGAAAAGTTATGACCATTTGAATTTCTTGTGAGCTTCCGTTGTTCAATGTCGAGCGTCCCGATATATTATGCGCCTAAATCGGACATCCGAGTGAAAAGTTATGACAATTTGAATTTCTCGACAGCTTCTGCTGCCGAATTTCGAGCGTCTCGATATATTATGCGCCTGAATCGAACATCCGAGTGAAAAGTTATGACCATTCGAATTTCTCGAGAGCTTCCGTTCTTCAATTTCGAGCGTCTCGATATATTATTTCCCGGAATCAGACATCCGTGTGAAAAGTTTGGACCATTTGAATTTCTCAAAAGCTCCCGTTGTTTAATTTTGAGCGTCTCGATATATTATCCGCCTGAATCGGACATCCGAGTCATAATTTCTGACCATTTGAATTTCTCGAGAGCTTCCGTTGTTCAATTTCGAGCGACGTGAAATATTATGGGCCTGATTTGGACATCCGAGTGAAAAGTTATCACCATTTGTATTTCTCGAGAGCTTGCTTTGTTCATTTCGAGCGTCTCGATATGTTATGTGCCTGAATCGGACATCCGAGTGAAAAGTTATGACCATTTGAATTTCTCGAGAGCTTCCGTTGTTCATTTTCGAGTGTCTCGATATATTTTGTCCCCAAATCGGACATCCCAGTGAAAAGTTATGACCATTTGAATTTATCGGGATGTTCAGTTGCTCAATTTCGAGCGTCTCGATATATTATGCGCCTTAATCAGAAACCAGAGTGAAAAGTTATGACCATTCGAATTTCTCGAGAGCTTCCGTTGTTCAATTTCGAACGTCTCGATGTGTTATGGGACTGAATCGAACATCCGAGTGAAACGTTGTGCACATTTGAATTTCTCGAGAGCTTTTGTTTCCCAATTCCGAGCGTCTCGATATGTTATGGGCGTGAATCGAACATCCGAGTGAAAAGTAATGACCATTTTGAATTTCTCGATAGCTTCAGTTGTTAAATTTCGAGCGTCTTGATATATTTTGTCCTCGAATCGGATATCCGTGTGAATGTTATGGCCATTTCAATTTCTCGAGAGCTTCCGTTGTTCAATTTCGAGTGTCTCGATATATTATGCGAATGAATCGGACATCCGAGTCAAAAGTTTTGACCATTGAAATTTCTCGAGAGCTTCCATTGTTCAATTTCAAACGTGTCGATATATTATTCGCTTGATTCTGACATCCGAGTGAAAACTTATAACCATTTGAATATCTCGAGAGCTTTTGTTGCCCAATTACGAGCGTCTCCATATGTTATGGGCCTGAATCGAACATCCGAGTGAAAAGTCATGACCATTTTGAATTTCTCGATATCTTTTGTTCAATTTGGAGCGTCTTGATATATTATGTCCCCGAATCGGACATCCGTGTGAAAGTTATGATCATTTCATTTTCTCGAGAGCTTCCATTGTTCAATTTCGAGTGTCTAGATATATTATGCGAATGAATCAGACATCCAAATTAAAGGTTATGACCATTTCAATTTCTCAAGAGCTTCCGTTGTTCAATTTCGAGTGTCTCGACATATTATTTCTCCGAATCGGACATCCAAATGAAAAGTATGACCTTTTGATCTTCTCGAGAGCTTTCGTTGTTCAATTATGAGCGTCTCGATATTTTATGTGCCTGAATCGGACATCCGAGTCAAAAGTTTTGACCATTGAAATTTCTCGAGAGTTTCCATTGTTCAATTTCGAGCGTCTCGATATGTTATGGGCTTGAATCGGACATCCGAGTGAAAAGTTATGACCATTTGAATTTCTCGAGAGCTTCCATTTTTCCATTTCGAGCGTCTTGATATATGATGCGGCTGAATCGGACATCTGAGTCAAAAGTTATGACCATTTGAACTTCTCGATAGCTTACATTGTTCCATTTCGAGCGTCTCGAAATATTGTGTGCCTGAATCGGAACCCCAAGTTAAAAGTTATGACCATTTGAATTTCTCGAGAGCTTCTGTTGCCCAATTTCGAGCGTCTCGATATATTATTCATCTGAATCGGACATCCGAGTGAAAAGTAATGACCATTTGAATTTCTCGAGAGCTTCTGTTGCCCAATTTCGAGCGTCTAGATATATTATGCGCCTGAACCGGACATCCGAGTGAAAAGTTATTACCATTTGAATTTCTCGAGAGCCTCCGTTGTTCAATTTCGAGCGTCTCGAGATTTTATGTACCCAAATCGGACATCCGAGTGAAAAGTTATGACCATTTGAATTTCTCGAGAGCTTCCATTATTTCCCTGAATCGGACATCCAAATAAAAAGTTATGACCATTTGAATTTCTCAAGAAGTTCCGTTGTTAAATTTCGAGCGTCTCGATATATTATGCGATTGAATAGGACATCCGAGTAAAAAGTTATGACCATTTGAATTTCTCGAGTGCTTCCGTTGTTCAATTTCGAGCGCCTCGATATATTATGTACCCAAATCGGACACCCGAGTGAAAAGTTATGACCATTTGAATTTCTCGAGAGCTTCCATTATTCAGTTTTGAGCGTCTCGGTATATTATCCGCCTGAATCGGACATCCGAGTCATAATTTCTGACCATTTGAATTTCTCGAGAGCTTCTGTTGTTCAATTTCGAGCGTCGTGAAATATTATGGGCCTGATTTGGACATCCGAGTGAAAAGTTATCACCATTTGTATTTCTCGAGAGCTTGCTTTGTTCAATTTCGAGCGTCTCGATATGTTATGTGCCTGAATCGGGCATCCGAGTGAAAAGTTATGACAATTTGAATTGCTCGAGAGCTTCTGTTGTTCAATTTCGAGCGTCTCGATATATTATGCGCCTGAATCGGAAACCGGAGTGAAAAGTTATGACCATTTGAATTTCTCGTGAGCTTCCATTGTTCAATTTCAAGCATCTCGATATATTATTCACCTGATTCGGATATCCGAGTGAAAAGTTATGACAATTTGAATTTCTCGAGAGCTTTTGTTGCCTAATTTCTAGCGTCTCGATATATTATGCGCCTGAATCGGACATCTGAGTGAAATGTTATGACCATTTGAATTTCTCGAGAGCTTCCGTTGTTCAATTTCGAGCGTTTCGATATATTATGCGCCTTAATCGGAAACCCGAGTGAAAAGTTATGACCATTTGAATTTCTCGAGAGCTTCCATTGTTCAATTTCGAGCGTCTCGATATATTATGCGCCTTAATCGGAAACCCGAGTGAAAAGTTATGACCATTCGAATTTCTCGAGAGCTTCTGTTGTTCAATTTCGAGAGTCTCGATATATTATGCGCCTGAATTGGACATCCGAGTCAAAAGTTACGACCATTTGAACTTCTCGAGAGCTTCCGTTTGATGTAAGCTGCAATGGAGCTTGTAGGCCTAGGATCTTCTTCATCAATGGATTCCTTTGCTTCTTGGAAGATAAATGGCAGCGGAATGGAGAAGGAAGGGAGAGAGGAGACGCCACTTCAAGTAGAAGATGAGTCTAGAAGAAGCTCACCACCATAGGTGGCCATGGATAAGAGCTTGGAGGAAGAAGGAGATGAATGAAGGAAGAGGGAGAGAAGAGCACGAAATTTTGTGCTCTAAAAGAGCTCTGAAATCTGAAGTTAATATTCAAATGATCAAAGTTCAAAAAAATGCACACACATGAACTCTATTTATAGCCTAAGTGTCACACAAAATTGGAGGGAAATTTGAATTTCAATTCAAATTTACTTGAATTTGAAATTGAATTTGTGGAGCCAAACTTTGGAGCCAACATTTCACTAATTATGATTAGTGAATTTTAGTTATGGTTCAACCCACAAATTTAAGATCAATTCCAAGATTCTCCACTAAGTGTGCTTAGGTGTCATGAGGCATGTAAAGCATGAAGGACATGCACAAAGTGTGACTATATGATGTGACAATGGGGTGTAGTAAGCAAATGCTCACCTCCCCCTCTAAAATTTAATTGGATTGGGCTTCTACCAATTCAATTAAATTTATTTCCAACCACACACATCAAATATTCACTTAGTGCATGTGAAATTACAAAACTACCCCTAATACAAAAACTAGTCTAGGTGCCCTAAAATACAAGGGCTGAAAAATCCTATATTTCTAGGGTACCCTACCTACATTATGGAGCCCTAAATACAAGACCCAAAATTAATGAAACCTTAATCTAATATGTACAAAGATAAGTGGACTCATACTTAGCCCATGAGCCCGAAATCTACCCAAAGGCTCATGAGAACCCTAGGGCCTTCTCTTGCATCTTTGGCCCAATCTTCTTGGAGTCTTCTATCCAATGCCCTTGGGGGGTAGGATTGCATCACCGTTGTCCAATTTCGAGCGTCTCGAAATATTATACGGCTGAATTGGATATCCGAGTTAAAAGTTATGACCATTTGAATTTCTCGAGAGTTTCCGTTGTTCAATTTCGAGCGTCTCGACATATTATTTAACCGAATCGGACATGCAAATGAAAATTTATGACCATTTGAATTTCTCAAGAGGTTCCGTTGTTCAATTTCGAGCGTCTCGATATATTATGCGAACGAATCGAACATCCGAGTTAAAAGTTATGACCATTTGAATTTCTCAAGGGCTTCCGTTGTTCAATTTCGAGTGTCTCGATATACTATGCGAATGAATCGGATATCCGAGTGAAACGTTATGACCATTGGAATTTCTTGAGAGCATCCGTACTTCAATTACGAGGGTCTCGATATATTATGTACCCGAATCGGATATTCGTGTGAAAAGTTATGACCATTTAAATTTCTCGAGAGCTTCCGTTGTTCAATTTCGAGCGTCACAATATATTATGCCGCAAATCGAACATCCGAGTGAAAAATTAGGCCCATTTGAAATTCTCGAGAGCTTCCTCTATTAAATTTCGAGCATCTGGATATGTTATGCGCCTTAATCGCACATCCAAGTGAAAAGTTATTACCATTGCAATTTCTCGAGAGCACCGTTGTTTCGAGCGTCTTGATATATTATGTACCCGAATCGGACATCCGTGTGAAAAGTTATGACCATTTAAATTTCTCGAGAACTTCCGTTGTTCAATTTCGAGCGTCACGATATATTATGCCCCAAATCGAACATCCGAGTGAAAAGTTATGCCCATTTGACATTCTCGAGAGCTTCCTCTATTCAATTTCGAGCATCTGGATATGTTATGCGCCTAAATCGGGCATCCGAGTGAAAATTTATGACCATTTGAATTTCTCGAGAGCTTCCGTTGTTCAATTTCGAGCGTCTCGATATATTATGCGAATATATCGGATATCCGAGTTAAAAGTTATGACCATTTGAATTTCTCGAGAGTTTCCGTTGTTCAATTTCGAGCGTCTCGACATATTATTTAACCGAATCGGACATGCAAATGAAAAGTTATGACCATTTGAATTTCTCAAGAGGTTCCGTTGTTCAATTTCGAGTGTCCCGATATATTATGCGAATGAATCGGACATCCGAGTTAAAAGTTATGACCATTTGAATTTCTCAAGGGCTTCCGTTGTTCAATTTCGAGTGTCTCAATATATTATGTACCCAAATCGAACATTCGAGTGAAAAGTTATGACCATTTGAATTTCTCGAGAGCTTTCGTTGTTCAATTTTGAGCCTCTCGATATATTATGCGCCTGAATCGGACATCCGAGTCAAAAGTTCTGACCATTTGAACTTCTCGAGAGCTTCCGTTGTTCAATTTTTAGTGTCTCGATATATTATGTCCCCGAATCGGACATTAGTGTGAAAAGTTATGACCATTTAAATTTCTCCATAGCTTCCATTGTTCAATTTCGAGCGTCTCGATATATTATGCGCCTAAATCGGATATTTGAGTCAAAAGTTCTGACTATTTTGAACTTCTCGAGAGTTTATGTGGTTCAATTTCGAGCGTCTCGATATTTTATGCTCCCTAATCGAACATCCAAGTGAAAAGTTAAGACCATTGGAATTTCTTGATGAGGACATGACCAAGAGCAAGGGCAAGGATCCACTTGAAGGACTTGGAGGACCTATGACAAGGGCTAGAGCAAGGAAAGCCAAGGAAGCTCTTCAACAAGTGCTGTCCATACTATTTGAATACAAGCCCAAGTTTCAAGGAGAAAAGTCCAAGGTTGTGAGTTGTATCATGGCCCAAATGGAGGAGGACTAAATGACACCACTTTGTCTCAATTTTTAGAGTGTTTAGTTTGTCTAAATAATGGCCCAATCCTTGTAAAGTTGGCTGACCAAAAATATGTTTTGGGTTAATCAATTAAAAGGGCTTTAGTTAGGTTTAGTTCAAGTTGTAATAAGGGCCCAATTGGCAACCTAGGCATCAGCCTTTTGGGAGACCAAATGGTGGCTGACTTGTTGGCTGTTGGGGGTGACTTTTGGTTGCCACAATTTCAGTTACACTCAGCCATTAAGTTTTTTTTAATTCCCTAGGTTAATGGCATTAAGTTATTTTAATTCTAGGTTAGTGGGTCATTACTAAAATCTGCTGTAAAGCTTCTATATAAGCTGAACCATTTTATCAATAAACACAAGTTGAGTTTTATTCAGAAAATTAGAGTTTATCTCTTTTATCTTAGTGAGAGTGATTCTCCTAAATTCTTGAGTGATTCAAGAACACCTTGGCTGTATCAAAGGACTTTCACAACCTTTGTGTGTTGCCCTCGCTGGAAAGACTGATTCTTTCCTTCCTTTCATCATCACCCTTGTTCTTTCAAACCACAATTCCAGAAAATCCACCTCTGCCCAGAATTATCTCGTGGCCATAACTCCCATTTTACGCACTCAAATTAAGTGATTCTTGAGCCTAAATTGAATTTCAAAACGAGACCTTTCACCTCGTTTTGGAATCACCTCATTTGGAGCCCTGTAGCTTCAGTTATTGCCATTTCTATATTTCTGTCCAGCCACCACTTAACCTACGTTTTACCATCCCATTCATCCATTTTATGCCAAGAACCACCTTATTAAGACCCACGAAATTAGCCACCTTATTTTCCATCCTTTCCTTAATCAATTTCCGCATTTTCCATCAAGGTTTAATCCTAGACGATCCTAAGTCAACCCTTGTGCCATGTGGGTTCATATCATTTCTCAAGACCATTCGTTCTTCAATTTTGAGCGTCTCGATATATTATGTACCCGAATCGGACAACCGAGTGAAAAGTTATGACCATTTGAATTTCTCGAGAGCTTCCGTTGTTCAATTTCAAGCGTCTTGCAATATTATGCGCCTGAATCAGACACCCAAGTGAAAAGTTATGCTTCCGTTGTCCTATTTCGAGCGTCTCGATATATTATGCGCTTGGATCGGATATCCGAGTCAAAAGTTCTGACTATTTTGAACATCTCGAGAGCTTCCGTTGTTCAATATCGAGCATCTAGAAATATTATGCGCCTGAATCAGACATCCGAGTGAAAAGTTATAACCATTTGAAATTCTCGAGAGCTTCCGTTGTTCAATTTCGAGTCTCTCAATATATTATGTCCCCGAATCGGACATCTGTGTGAAAAGTTATGACCACATGAATTTCTCGAGAGCTTCCGTTGTTCAATTTCGAGCGTCCCGATAAATTATGCGCCTGAATCGGACATCCGAGTGAAAAGTTATGACCATTTGAAATTCTCGACAGCTTCCGTTGTTCAATTTCGAGCGTCTTGAAAAGTTATGCGCCTGAATCGGACATCCGAGTGAAAAGGTATGACCGTTTGAATTTCTCGAGATCTTCCGTTGCCCAATTTCGAGCGTCGCGATATATTATGCGCCAGAATCGGACATTCGAGTTAAAAGTTATGACCATTTGAATTTCTGGAGAGCTTCCGTTGTTCAATTTCGAGCGTCTTGAAATGTTATGCGCCTGAATCGGACATCCGAGTGAAAAGGTATGACCATTTGAATTTCTCGATAGCTTCCGTTGCCCAATTCCGATCGTCTCGATATATTATGCGTCTGAATCGGACATCCGAGTGGAAAGTTATGACCATTTGATTCACTCGAGAACATCCATTCAATTTCGAGCGTCTTGATATATTATGTCCCCGAATCGGACATCCGTGTGAAAAGTTATGATATTTTAAATCTCTCGAGAGCTTCTGTTGTTCAATTTAGAGCGTCATTATATATTATGTCCCCGAATTGGACATCCAAGTGAAAAGTTATGACCATTTGAATTTCTCAAGAGCTTCTGTTATTCAATTTCGAGCATCTTGATATTATGCGCCTTAATCGGACATCTGGGTGAAAAGTTATTACCATTTGAATTTCTCAAGAGCTTCCGCTGTTCAATTTCGAGCTTCTCGATATATTATGCGCCTGAATCGGACATCCGAGTGAAAAGTTATGACCATTTGAATTTCTCGAGAGCTTCCGTTGTTCAATTTCGAGCGTCTTGAAAAGTTATGCGCCTGAATCGGACATCCGAGTGAAAAGGTATGACCGTTTGAATTTCTCGAGATCTTCCGTTGCCCAATTTCGAGCGTTGCGATATATTATGCGCCAGAATCGGACATCCGAGTTAAAAGTTATGACCATTTGAATTTCTGGAGAGCTTCCGTTGTTCAATTTCGAGCGTCTTGAAATGTTATGCGCCTGAATCGGACATCCGAGTGAAAAGGTATGACCATTTGAATTTCTCGATAGCTTCCGTTGCCCAATTCCGATCGTCTCGATATATTATGCGTCTGAATCGGACATCCGAGTGGAAAGTTATGACCATTTGATTCACTCGAGAACATCCATTCAATTTCGAGCGTCTTGATATATTATGTCCCCGAATCGGACATCCGTGTGAAAAGTTATGATATTTTAAATCTCTCGAGAGCTTCTGTTGTTCAATTTAGAGCGTCATTATATATTATGTCCCCGAATTGGACATCCAAGTGAAAAGTTATGACCATTTGAATTTCTCAAGAGCTTCTGTTATTCAATTTCAAGCATCTTGATATTATGCGCCTTAATCGGACATCTGGGTGAAAAGTTATTACCATTTGAATTTCTCAAGAGCTTCCGCTGTTCAATTTCGAGCTTCTTGATATATTATGCGCCTTAATCGGAAATCCAAGTGAAAAGTTATTACCATTGGAATTTCTCGAGAGCATCCGTAGTTTAATTTTGAGTGTCTCGATATATTATTTCCCTAAATCGGACACCCGATTAAAAAGTTATGACCATTTGAACTTCTCGAGAGCTTCTGTTTTTCATTTTCGAGCGTCTTGAAATATTATGCGCCTGAATTAGACATTCGAGTGATAAGTTATGACGATTTGAATTTCTCGAGAGCTTCCGTTGTTCAATTTCTAGCGTCAGGATATACTATGCTCCTTAATCGAACATCCAAGTGAAAAGTTATGACCATTGGAATTTCTCAAGAGCATTCGTTCTTCAATTTTGAGCGTCTCTATATATTATGTACCCGAATCGGACAACCATGTGAAAAGTTATGACCATTTAAATTTCTCGATAGCTTCTGTTGTTCAATTTCGAGCATCACGATATATTATGCCCCCAATCGAACATCCGAGTGACAAGTTATGACAACTTGAATTTCTCGAGAGCATCTGTTGTTCAATTTTGAGCATCTCGATATGTTATGCACCTTAATAGGACAACCAAGTGAAAAGTTATTACCATTGGAATTTCTCGAGAGCATCCGTTGTTCAATTTCGAGAGTCGCAATATATTATGTCCCCAAATCGGACATCCAAGTCAAAGGTTATGACCATTTGAATTTGTTGAGAAGTTCCGTTGTTCAATTTTGAGCATCTCGATATATTATGCCAATGAATCGGACATCCGAGTTAAATGTTATGACCATTGGAATTTCTCGATAGGTTACGTTGTCCAATTTCGAGTGTGCCGATATATTATGCTCCTGAATCGGAAACCCGAGTGAAAAGTTCTGACCATTTGAACTTCTCGAGAGCTTTTGTTGTTCAATTTCGAGCGTCGTGAATTATTATGCGCCTGAATCGGACATCCGAGTGAAAAGTTATGACCATTTGAATTTCTCGAGAGCATCTGTTGTTCAATTTCGAGCGTCACGATATATTATGCCCCAAATCGAACATCCGAGTGAAAAGTGATTACCATTGGAAATTCTCGAGCGAATCTTTTGTTTAATTTCGAGCGTCTCAATATATTTTGCGCCTGATTCGGACATCCGAGTAAAAAGTTATGACCATTTGAATTTCTCGAGAGCTTCCGTTGCCCAATTTCGAGCGTCTCGATATATTATGCGCTTGAGTCGAACATCCGAGTGAAAAGTTATGACCATTTGAATTACTCGAGAGCTTTCGTTGTTCAATTTCGAGCATCTTGAAATGTTGTGCGCCAGAATCAGACATCTGAATGAAAAGTTATGACCATTTGAATTTCTCAAGATCTTCCATTGCCCAATTTTGAGCGTCTCAATATATTATGCGTTTGAATCGGACATCCGAGTGAAAAGTTATGACCATTTGAATTTCTCGAGAGCTTCCGTTGTTCAATTTCGAGCGTCTTGAAAAGTTATGCGCCTGAATCGGACATCCGAGTGAAAAGGTATGACCGTTTGAATTTCTCGAGATCTTCCGTTGCCCAATTTCGAGCGTCGCGATATATTATGCGCCAGAATCGGACATCCGAGTTAAAAGTTATGACCATTTGAATTTCTGGAGAGCTTCCGTTGTTCAATTTCGAGCGTCTTGAAATGTTATGCGCCTGAATCGGACATCCGAGTGAAAAGGTATGACCATTTGAATTTCTCGATAGCTTCCGTTGCCCAATTCCGATCGTCTCGATATATTATGCGTCTGAATCGGACATCCGAGTGGAAAGTTATGACCATTTGATTCACTCGAGAACATCCATTCAATTTCGAGCGTCTTGATATATTATGTCCCCGAATCGGACATCCGAGTGAAAAGGTATGACCGTTTGAATTTCTCGAGATCTTCCGTTGCCCAATTTCGAGCGTCGCGATATATTATGCGCCTGAATCGAACATCCGAGTCAAAAGTTATGAAAATTTGAACTTCTCGAGAGCTTCTGTTGTTCAATTTCGAGCGTCTTGAAGTATTATGCGCCTGAATCAGACATCCGAGTGAAAAGTTATGACCATTTGAATTTCTCCATAGCTTCCGTTGTTCAATTTTGAGCGTCTCGATATATTATGCGCATGAATCGGATATCCAAGTCAAAAGTTCTCACTATTTTGAA
The DNA here is from genome assembly GCF_004193775.1 of Glycine soja. Classification (NCBI taxonomy): domain Eukaryota; kingdom Viridiplantae; phylum Streptophyta; class Magnoliopsida; order Fabales; family Fabaceae; genus Glycine; species Glycine soja. The sequence goes on from NC_041013.1 coordinate 23,528,858, forward strand.
CTTCTCGAGAGCTTCCGTTGTTCAATTTCGAGCGTCTTGAAATATGATGCAACTGAATCGGACATCCGAGTGAAAAGTTATGACCGTTTGAATTTCTCGAGAGCTTCCGTTGTTCAATTTCGAGCGTCTTGATAAATTATTTGCCCGAATCGGACATCCGAGTGAAAAGTTATCACCATTTGAATTTCTCGAGAGGTTCCGTTGTTCAATTTCGAGCGTCTCGATATAGTATGTGAATGAATCAGACATCTGAGTGAAAAGTTATGACCATTGGAATTTCTCGAGAGCATCCCTACTTAAATTTCGAGCGTCTCGATATATTATGTACCCGAATCGGACATCCGTGTGAAAGGTTATGATCATTTAAATTTCTCGAGAGCTTTCGTTGTTCAATTTCGAGCGTCACGATATATTATGCCCCAAATCAAACATCCGAGTGATAAAACATCAAGTTGATCTCCTTCCTGGAGCTTCATTGCCTAACAGGCCAACTTACAACAACAAGCCCCAAGAGACTCAGCATAAGGATGCACATGCCAAAGTTGAGTATGTGAAAAGATTGTATGACCAGGTGAAGGTGCAAATTGTAAAGAAGAATGAAAGCTATGTCAAGCAAGCCCACAAGAAAAGGAAGGAATTGGTACTTAAAACCGGTGATGATCCTGGACATTTGAGGGCAAATGTTTTCCAAGAAGGAGGGAATGATGAGAATCATGAAACTGGACAAATACAGGCTAAAGGCCCAAGTGGAGAAGGACGAAGGCCCAAGTGGAGAAGGACAAAGCCCCCGAGTGGAGAAGGATGAAGGCCCAGAGGCAGAGACACTATCAAGACTATTGATTGTTGCTGAAGGCTCAAGTTAAATAAGTTTTTAGTTATAATTTTTATTTATTGTAATTTTGGCCCAAACTGTTTGGAAGGCCCATGTCTATTTTTATCTTTTTGTTCAGATACACTATAAGTATTGGTTTTTGTTTTGAATTAAAAAAACTTTTGCCATTTGATAAAATTTGGTGAGAGTTTCTCTCTGAGTTCCTTGTTGAACCAATCTCAAACTTATCAAGGTAATCCTTGTGGCGTCTACCCCGACTTATCTTCCTTCACCAGAAGTGGCGTCATCCAAACCTCCGTAGCCTGTATCAAACGATCCGCTCCTACTCAGGTTCACATCAGCCCACCTCGGCAAAAAAATATTTGCTAACCGACATCATGCAAATTTCATTCAGGGATTGAATAGAAAACTCAATAGCCGAAATCGGTCGTGAAGTAGCCCCGACTGATATTTTTCAGCCGATATTGCGCAATTTTATTTTAAAAACGCTCGCTGGCCGATAATGTTTTTTTTTTACGGCAAAGGAAGTTTTCTTGTTTTCGTGTTGCAAAAAAAATTTAAAATGTACGTCGGCTATGTTTTTTCGTGCGAGGTCAACCGACATTTTGTTTCGGCCGAAACAGACATGTTCCCATTTATTCGGCCAGGAAAACATTAGCGCATCTCGGCAAAAAAATATTATTCACCGATATTGATCGAAAAAAATGACAGTCGACGTCGGCCAGGAAAGATGACCGATCGAGGTCTAAAAAAGAAGCATTGCCGGATGATGCCGATCGAACATTTCCTAACCGACATCATGCAAATTTCGTTCAGGGATTGAATAAAAAACTCGTCAGCCGACATCGGTCGTGAAGTAGCCCCGACTGATATTTTTCAGCCGACATTGCGCAATTTGTTTTTAAAAACGATCGCTGGCCAATAATGTTTTTTTATACGGCAGAGGAAGTTTTCTTGTTTTGGTGTTGCATAAAAAATGTACAATGTACGTCGGCTAGGTTTCTTCATGCGAGCTCAACCGACGTTTTGTTTCGGCCGAAACAGGCATCTTCCCATTTATTCGGCCAGGAAAACATTAGCCCATCTCGGCAAAAAATTATTATTCACCGATATTGATCGAAAAAAATGACAGTCGATGTCGGCCAGGAAAGATGACCGACGAGGTCTAAAAAAGAAGCATCACCGGATGACGCCGATCGAACATTTCCTAACTGACATCATGCAAATTTCATTCAGGGATTGAATAAAAAACTCATTAGCCGACATATTGCGCAATTTTTTTTTAAAAACTCTCTCTGGCGGATAATGTTTTATTACAGCAGAGGAAGTTCTCTTGTTTTGGTGTTGCATAAAAAATTTACAATGTAAGTCGGCTAGGTTTTTTTGTGCGAGCTCAACCGACGTTTTGTTTGGGCCGAAACTGACATGTTCCCATTTATTCGGCCAGGAAAACATTAGTCCATCTTGGCAAAAAAATATTATTCACCGATATTGATAAAAAAAATGACAGTCGACGTTGGCCAGGAAAGATGACCGATCGAGGTCTAAAAAAGAAGCTTCACAGGATGATGCCGATCGAACACTTCCTAAAAGACATCATACAAATTTCGTTCACGGATTGAAATGAAAACTCAATAGCCGACATCGGTCGTGAAATAGCCCCGACTGATATTTTTCAGCCGACATTGTGCAATATTTTTTAAAAAACTCTCTCTGGCGGATAATGTTTTTTTTTTTACGGCAGAGATAGTTTTATTGTTTTGGTGCTGCATAAAAAATTTACAATGTAGGTTGGCTAGGGTTTTTTGTGCGAGCTCAACCGACGTTTTGTTTCGATCGAAACTGGCATGTTCCCATTTATTCGGCATGGAAAACATTAACCCATCTCGGCAAAAAAATATTATTCACCGATATTGTTAAAAAAAATGACAGTCGACATCGGCCAGGAAACATGACCGATCGAGGTCTAAAAATGAAGCTTGACAAGATGATGCTAATCGAACTTTTCCTAACCGACAGCATGCAAATTTCATTCAGGGATTGAATAAAAAACTCATTAGCCGACATCGTTCGTGAAGCAGCCCCGACTGATATTTTTCAGCCGACATTGTGCAATTTTTTAAAATAACGATCGCTGGCAAATTATTTTTTTTGCGGCAGAGGAAGTTTTCTTGTTTTGGTGTTGCATAAAAAATTAACAATGTAGGTCGGCTAGGTTTTTTTGTGCGAGCTCAACCGACGTTTTGTTTCGGCCGAAACTAGCATGTTCCCATTTAGTCGGCAAGGAAAACATTAGCCCATCTCGGCAAAAAAATATTATTCATCGATATTGATAAAAAAAAAATGACAGTCGACGTTGGCCAGGAAAGATGACCGATCGAGGTCTAAAAAAGAAGCTTCACAGCATGATGCCGATCGAACACTTCCTAAAAGACATCATGCAAATTTCGTTCACGGATTGAAATGAAAACTCAATAGCCGACATCGGTCGTGAAATAGCCCCGAATGATATTTTTCAGCCGACATTGTGCAATATTTTTTTAAAATCTCTCTCTGGCGGATAATGTTATTTTTACGGCAGAGGAAGTTTTCTTGTTTTGGTGCTGCATAAAAAATTTACAATGTAGGTCGGCTAGGTTTTTTTGTGCGAGCTCAACCAACGTTTTGTTTCGGCCGAAACTGACATGTTCCCATTTATTCGGCATGGAAAACATTAGCCCATCTCGGCAAAAAAATATTATTCACCGATATTGATCGAAAAAAATGACAGTCGACATCGGCCAGGAAACATGACCGATCGAGGTCTAAAAAAGAAGTTTCACCGGATGATGCCGATCGAACTTTTCCTAACTGATATCATGCAAATTTCGTTCACGGATTGAATTGAAAACTCAATAGCCGACATCGGTCGTGAAATAGCCCCGACTGATATTTTTCCGCCGACATTGAGCAATTTTTTTTGAAAAACTCTCGCCGGCAGATAATGGCTTCTTTACGGTAGAGGAAGTTTTCTTGTTTTGGTGTTGCATAAAAAATTTACAATGTAGGTCGGAGAGGTTTTTTTGTGCGAGCTCAACCGACCTTTTGTTTGGGCCGAAACTGGCATGCTCCCATTTATTCGACCAGGAAAACATTAGCCCATCTCGGCAAAAAAATATTATTCACCGATATTGATCGAAAAAAATTACAGTCGACATCGGCCAGGAAACATGACCGATCGAGGTCTAAAAAAGACACAAGATGATGCCGATCGAACTTTTCCTAACTCATATCATGCAAATTTCGTTCACGGATTGAATTGAAAACTCAATAGCTTACATCGGTCATGAAATAGCCCCGACTGATATTTTTCAGCCGACATTGAGCAAATTTTTTTGAAAAACTCGCGCTGGCAGATAATGGTTTTTTTTACGGTAGAGGAAGTTTTCTTATTTTGGTGATGCATAAAAAATTTACAATGTAGGTCGGCTAGGATTTTTTGTGCGAGCTCAACCGACCTTTTGTTTGGGCCGAAACTGGCATGTTCCCATTTATTCAGCCAGCAAAACATTAGCCCATCTCAGCAAAAAAAATATTATTTACCGATATTGATCGAAAAAAATGACAGTCGACATCGGCCAGGAAACATGACCCATCGAGGTCTAAAAAAGAAGCTTCACATGATGATGCTCATCGAACTTTTCCTAACCGACATCATGCAAATTTCGTTCACGGATTGAATTGTAAACTCAATAGCGGATATCGGTCGTGAAGTAGCCCCGACTGATATTTTTCAGCAGACATTGAGCATTTTTTTTTTAAAAACGCTTGCTGGCCGATAATGTCTTTTTTTTACGGCAGAGGAAGTTTTCTTGTTTTGGTGTTGCATAAAAAATTTACAATTTAGGTCGGCTAGGATTTTTTTTTGCGAGCTCAACCGACCTTTTGTTTGGGCCGAAACTGGCATGTTCCCATTTATTCGGCCAGGAAAACATTAGCCCATCACGGCAAAAAAAATATTATTCACCGATATTGATCGAAAAAAATGACAGTCGACATCGGCCAGGAAACGTGATAGATCGAGTTCAAAAAAAGAAGCTGATTGAACTTTTCCTAACCAACTTCATGCAAATTTCGCTCACGGATTGAATTGAAAACTCAATACCCAACATTGGTCGTGAGGTAGCCCCGACTGATATTTTTCAGCAGACATTAAGCAATTTTTTTTTAAAAACGCTCGTTGCCCGATAATGTTTTTTTTACGGCACAGGAAGTGATGAGAATCATGAAACTGGCCAAATACAGGCTAAAGGCCCAAGTGGAGAAGGACAAAGCCCCGGAGAAGGGTGAAGGCCCAAGTGGAGAAGGATGAAGGCCCAGAGGCAGAGACACTATCAAGACTATTAATTGTTCCTGAAGGCCCAAACTGTTTAGAAGGCCCATGTCTATTTTTATCTTTTTGTTCAGCTACACTATAAGTATTGGTTTTTGATTTGAATAAAAAAAACTTTTGGCATTTGATAAAATTTGGTGAGAGTTTTCTCTCTGGGTTCCTTGTTGAACCAATTATCAGACTTATCAAGGTAATCCTTGTGGCGTCTACCTTGACTTATCTTCCTTCACTGGAAGTGGCGTCTACCCGGACTTATCTTCCTTCACCGGAAGTGGCGTCTACCCTGACTTATCTTCCTTCACCGGAAGTGGCGTCATCCAAATATCCGTAGCCTGTATCAAGCGATCCGCCCCGTAAGGTTCACATCATCTGGTATCAGAGCCTTTATCAAACCATGAAACTGGCCAAATACAGGCTAAAGACCCAAGTGGAGAAGGACGAAAGCCTAAGTGGAGAAGGACAAAGCCCCCGAGTGGAGAAGGATGACGGCCCAGAGGCAGAGACACTATCAAGACAATTAATTGTTGCTAAAGGCCCAAAGTAATTTGAAGGCCCAAGTTAAATATGTTTTTAATTATAATTTATTTTTATTGTAATTTTGGCCCAAACTGTTTAGAAGGCCCATGTTTATTTTTATCTTTTTGTTTAGCTACACTATAAGTATTGGTTTTTGTTTTGAATAAAAAAACTTTTGGCATTTCATAAAATTGGGTGAGAGTTTCTCTCTAGGTTCCTGGTTGAACCAATTATCAGACTTATCAAGGTAATCCTTGTGGCGTCTACCCTGACTTATCTTCCTTCACTGGAAGTGGCGTCTACCCAGACTTATCTTCCTTCATTGGAAGTGGCGTCTACCCTGACTTATCTTCCTTCACCGGAAGTGGCGTCTACCCTAACTTATCTTCCTTCACCGGAAGTGGCGTCATCCAAACCTTCGTAGCCTGTATCAAACGATCCGCTCCTACTCAGGTTCACATCATCTGGTATCAGAGCTTCGGCTCTTGATACAGGTTCTATCCTATCCTATCCTTTTTTTTTCTTTTTTTTGGTGATTTGTCCTTGTTTCGTTCTTGTTTGCGTCTTGTTGCGTTCTTGTTTGTGTCTTTGTTTCGTTCTTGTTCTTGTCACGTTTTTTGTTTTTGTTCTTGTTTCTTGTATCTTTCAGACTTTGTTTTAAAAAAAATGCTGTTTGAGTTCTGTTTCAAGTAAAAAAAAAAAAAAAGTTGCAGAATTTTTATTTTATTTTATTTTTAAAAAAAAAAGAGAAGAAAAGAAGAAAAAAAAGTGGGTGTTTGATCTTTGAACACGAAATTGAGGCATTTAGAGGTGTTTTTTTTTGGAAAGAAAATCGTGGATCAAGTCCCCTTTTCTAGATTCTCCTCTGAATTCTGAGCGTTTTGATATATAGTGGGCCTCAAACAGACAACCGTAGCAAAAGTTATGAGCATTTAAAATTTACTTGTCATATCTGTTATCTTATCTGGTATCCTATCTATTATCTTATTTGTTATCATATCTGTTATCCAAATTAAATCTAATTTGTTATCCAAATCTGATCTGTTATCCAAATCAAATCAAATCAAAATTTGTTATCCAAATCAAATCAAGTCTAGTCTGTTATCCAAATCAAATACAATCTGTTATCCAAATCAAGTCTAATCTGTTATCCAAATCAAATCTAAATCCAAATCAAGTCTAATCCATTACCCAAAATCAAATCTGATTTGTTATCCAAATTAAATCTGCTACACAGTCTGTGATAATTAAACTGTCTTTCCTGTTATATACCTTGTGTGTCTAATTTGATTCATCCAGGAACTTAAGAGGGAGTGAGTGGTAAAAGGCAAGAGTGAAAACATCACACAAAAGCCTATATTGAGAGCATCAAACACGCGTGAACTACCATCAAAGAGAGAAACACGTGAGTAGAGTGTGGTGAGGTCCTGAATTTTTATTTTTTTTTTAATTTACTGCAAAATTCTTTGTTCCTTAATCATGGCAAGAGCTGGTGACAATGGTGGTGTATATCATCAACTGGACGAATCTCAGCGCTTATTTCTGGACGCGTGGACTACACAAATGCAACGTTTGTTGAACCGTAACAAAGAAGAGCCCTACAGACGAATAGTCAAATCTTCCTTGTTTACTCTTAAACCTCTATCCCCTAGAGAAGTGTGTGATGACCAAATCAGAATGAGAGAAAAGAGAGAACAAGAGAAAAAAAATAGTGAGGCTCCACAAAGGAATATGAAAAAGAAGAGTGATACACCCGAGGAAAAGAGTGATACACAAAAGAGAGAGAGTGATAATTCTAATCAGTTAACTATTTATGTTTCTCCTAGTGTTCAACCCTTATTGCAGGAATTTAAAGATGTCTTTTCCAAGGAGATTCCTCATGGACTGCCACCTTCAAGAAGCATAGAACATCAAGTTGATCTCCTTCTAGAAGCTTCATTGCCTAAAAGGCCAACTTACAAAAGCAATCCCCAAGAGACTCAACGTAAGGATGCACATGCCAAAGTTGAGTATGTGAAAAGATTGTATGACCAAGTGAAGGTGCAAATTGCAAAGAAGAATGAAAGCTATGCCAAGCAAGCCAACAAGAAAAGGAAGGAAGTGGTACTTGAACCCGGTGATGATCCTGGACATTTGAGGACAAATGTTTTCCAAGAAGGAGGGAATGATGAGAATCATGAAACTGGCCAAATACAGGCTAAAGGCCCAAGTGGAGAAGGACAAAGCCCCGGAGAAGGGTGAAGGCCCAAGTGGAGAAGGATGAAGGCCCAGAGGCAGAGACACTATCAAGACTATTAATTGTTCCTGAAGGCCCAAACTGTTTAGAAGGCCCATGTCTATTTTTATCTTTTTGTTCAGCTACACTATAAGTATTGGTTTTTGATTTGAATAAAAAAAACTTTTGGCATTTGATAAAATTTGGTGAGAGTTTCTCTCTGGGTTCCTTGTTGAACCAATTATCAGACTTATCAAGGTAATCCTTGTGGCGTCTACCTTGACTTATCTTCCTTCACTGGAAGTGGCGTCTACCCGGACTTATCTTCCTTCACCGGAAGTGGCGTCTACCCTGACTTATCTTCCTTCACCGGAAGTGGCGTCATCCAAATATCCGTAGCCTGTATCAAGCGATCCGCCCCGTAAGGTTCACATCAGGAAGTTTTCTTGTTTTGTTATTGATATGAATCCACATGGCACAAGGGCTGACTTAGGATCGTCTAGGATTAAACCTTGATGGAAAATGCGGAAATTGATTAAGGAAAGGATGGAAAATAAGGTGGCTAATTTCGTGGGTCTTAATAAGGTGGTTCTTGGCATAAAATGGATGAATGGGATGGTAAAACGTAGGTTAAGTGGTGGCTGGACAGAAATATAGAAATGGCAATAACTGAAGCTACAGGGCTCCAAATGAGGTGATTCCAAAACGAGGTGAAAGGTCTCGTTTTGAAATTCAATTTAGGCTCAAGAATCACTTAATTTGAGTGCGTAAAATGGGAGTTATGGCCACAAGATAATTCTGGGCAGAGGTTGATATGAACCCTCATGGCACAAGGGCTGACTTAGGATCGTCTAGGATTAAACCTTGATGGAAAATGCGGAAATTGATTAAGGAAAGGATGGAAAATAAGGTGGTTAATCTCGTGGGTCTTAATAAGGTGGTTTCTGGCATAAAATGGATGAATGGGATGGTAAAACGTAGGTTAAGTGGTGGCTGGACAGAAATATAGAAATGGCAATAACGGAAGCTACAGGGCTCCAAATGAGGTGATTCCAAAACGAGGTGAAAGGTCTCGTTTTGAAATTCAATTTAGGCTCAAGAATCACTTAATTTGAGTGTGTGAAATGGGAGTTATGGTCCCGAGATAATTTTGGGCAGAGGTGGATTTTCTGGAATTGTGGTTTGAAAGAACAAGGGTGGAGATGATAGGAAGGAAAGAATCACTCTTTCCAGCGAGGGCAACACACAAAGGATGTGAAAGTCCTTTGATACAGCCAGGGTGTTCTTGAATCACTCAAGAATTTAGGAGAATCACTCTCACTAAGATAAAAGAGATAAACTCTAATTTTCTGAATAAAACTCAACTTGTGTTTATTGATAAAATGGTTCAGCTTATATAGAAGCTTTACAGCAGATTTTAGTAATGACCCACTAACCTAGAATTAAAATAACTTAATGCCATTAACCTAGGGAATTAAAAAAACTTAATGGCTGAGTGTAACTGAAATTGTGGCAACCAAAAGTCACCCCCAACAGCCAACAAGTCAGCCACCATTTGGTCTCCCAAAAGGCTGATGCCTAGGTTGCCAATTGGGCCCTTATTACAACTTGAACTAAACCTAACTAAAGCCCTTTTAGTTGATTAACCCAAAACATATTTTTGGTCAGCCAACTTTACAAGGATTGGGCCATTATTTAGACAAACTAAACACTCTAAAATTGAAACAAAGTGGTGTCATTTAGTCCTCCTCCATTTGGGCCATGATACAACTCACAACCTTGGACTTTTCTCCTTGAAACTTGGGCTTGTATTCAAACAGTATGGACAGCACTTGTTGAAGAGCTTCCTTGGATTTCCTTGCTCTAGCCCTTGTCATAGGTCCTCCAAGTCCTTCAAGTGGATCCTTGCCCTTGCTCTTGGTCATGTCCTCATCATTCTCTCCCTCTTGAGAAGGATTTGTCCTCAAATCGGATTCTCCTTCTGCATCAAAAAGAGATAAATCAGAGACATTGAAGGTGGAACTAACATTATACTCACCGGGCAGCTCAACTTTGTAAGCATTGTCATTGATTCTTTCTAGCACTTGAAATGGTCCATCTCCCCTTGGTTGAAGCTTTGATTTCCTTTGTTCCGGAAACCTTTCTTTTCTCATGTGCACCCAAACCCAATCTCCGGGTTCGAAGACAACCTTCTTTCTTCCTTTGTTGGCTTGTTTAGCATAGCTTTTATTTTTCCTCTCAATTTGATCTTTGACTCTCCCATGAAGCTTCTTCACATAGTCCGCCTTTGCTTGAACTTCTTTATGCTTAAAAACAGAAACATTACGCATAGGCAAAAGATCAAGAGGAGTTAGTGGGTTAAAACCATAAACAACTTCAAAATCATCAAAAGTGTTAGTGGTCAAAATCTGATTTTTGCAAAACAAGATATATAGTGACTGTTTAGCACGAAACAACCTCTTGACCTCACTTTTTGTGGCTAAATAGCTCTCCCTCACTTCAAGTGTTTCACTCTTCTTTTGTTCACTCTTTTTCCTCTCAAGTGTTTCCCTCTTTTTCTCACTCTCAAGTGTTTTGCTCACTTTTTCTTTTTCTTTTTCTTTTTTCTCTTGAAGAAGTTTTTCTCTCATTTTCTTTTGATCCTCACACACTTCTTGTGGACTCAATGGCTTGAGCACAATCTTTTTGTCTTGGTGCATGAAAGAGATCTTGTTGGTGTAACCGTCATGATTGGCTCTTTTATCAAATTGCCATGGTCTCCCCAACAGTAAGTGACTGGCCTCCATAGGAACAACATCACAAAGTACCTTATCATTGTATTTCCCAATGGAAACGTCCACTTCAACTTGCTGCCTCACTTGCACCTTCCCATCCTTACTAAGCCATTGAAGTTTGTATGGCCTAGGATGTGGTTTAGTAGCTAAATTTAGCTTTGACACTAATCTAGCACTAGCCACATTGGTGCAACTACCTCCATCAATGATCACCATGCACACCTTGCCATTGATTAAACATCTAGTGTGAAAGATGTTTTCTCTTTGGCTCTCCTCCTCATGCTTCAATTGACCACCAAGTAACCGCCTAATCATCAACAAATCTCCTTCCGGAGTCTCCTCTTCCTCTACGTACTCACTCTCCTCTTCCTCTTCAACATCAGATTCACTTATATATTCTCCATCTCTAAGAACCATGGACCTTTTGTTAGGGCACTCATAAGCATAGTGTCCTAGGCCTTGGCACTTGAAACACTTCACATCTCTACTCCTTTTAGAGGGTTCCTCTTGGGACTTTGAGCGAGTTTTTGATGGGATAGGTGTGGAACTACTAGAAGTAGCAGCCCCATCTTTCTTACCTTTGTCTTTCCAACTAGAAGAACCAAAGTTGGTAAAACTCCTCTTAGCCACTCCCTTCCTTTTTAATTGTTGCTCCACTTGGATTGCTTTGTGAAGCAAATCATCCATTTCAACAAACTCCTGCAGCTCAACAATATCACGGATATCATTAGTCAAACCATTAAGAAATCGAGTCATAGTTACCTCCTCATCTTCTTCAATATTTGCTTGAATCATGAGCACATCCATTTCCTTGAAATACTCCTCAACCCCCTTGTTGCCTTGGGTTAGTTTTTGGAGCTTGAATTTCAAGTCCCTTGAGTAACTAGCCGGCACATACCGCTTCCTCATGATCTTTTTCATCTCCGTCCATGTATCAACCATTGGCTCTTCATTTCTTGCTCTCTCCTTTTGTAGCTTGTTCCACCACACAAGGGCATAGTCGGAAAATTCCGTGGCGGCAAGCTTCACCTTTTTGTCCTCCTCATAGTTGTTGCATGAGAAAACATGCTCTATTTTCATTTCCCACTCCAAGTAGGCCTCCGGATCATTCTTTCCTTTAAATGGAGGAATGTTGAGTTTAATACCATCAATTCGGTTTTGTCTAGGAACACCATCATTCCCTCTTCTCCTCCTTTCTTCTTCATTATGATCTCTATTCTCCATTTGATCCAACCTCTCATGGAGCGCATCATCTCGTTGTTTCATTAACCTTTCCAAATGTTGCATCAAAGCTTGCATTTGGAATTGCGAAAGCCCCACTCCATCATTAGGATTAGTACCTGACATCTCAAACAAACAAATCAAACGTAACAAGACAATTATAGTTGTTGTTTGAATACCTCACCCACTCAAGTGTATCACACAATTACGGCTTTTCTCTAATGAAACACTCTTGCCTTTTACCACTCTAATTCCCCTTGAGTTCTTAGGTAATTCAAGAGATTATGGCCACAACAAAGAACAATTCACCAATATGTGTAAGGTAAGGCTAGAGAGACAAGGAACCAAGAAAAATGCTAACAATGTTTTTAGGCACAAATGAAGGAAATAAAATTCAGAATTTAGGAATTCAAGTAACAATCCTTCATGCAACCAATATATTACCTTAAAGAGATTTTTTTTTTTTAAAAGTTCTTCAAGCATGAACCATTCAGCCCAATTTTTTTTTTTTTTTTAATTTTGCTTATACGAAATTCTGCTTCTTCTTTTTTTTTTTTTTTTTTATAACAAAGAGATCAAAAGGCTTAACTTTTGCAATGGTTCAGCCTAAAAAAATATATATGAATAAGAAGGTAATATAAATGGCAAAGAGAATAAAGAAGGATGTTACCCAATATTTCCAGCAAAGGAAGTGTTGATCCTAGAACCGGAGCTCTGATACCAAATGATATGAACCCTCATGGCACAAGGGCTGACTTAGGATCGTCTAGGATTAAACCTTGATGGAAAATGCGGAAATTGATTAAGGAAAGGATGGAAAATAAGGTGGTTAATCTCGTGGGTCTTAATAAGGTGGTTTCTGGCATAAAATGGATGAATGGGATGGTAAAACGTAGGTTAAGTGGTGGCTGGACAGAAATATAGAAATGGCAATAACGGAAGCTACAGGGCTCCAAATGAGGTGATTCCAAAACGAGGTGAAAGGTCTCGTTTTGAAATTCAATTTAGGCTCAAGAATCACTTAATTTGAGTGTGTGAAATGGGAGTTATGGTCCCGAGATAATTTTGGGCAGAGGTGGATTTTCTGGAATTGTGGTTTGAAAGAACAAGGGTGGAGATGATAGGAAGGAAAGAATCACTCTTTCCAGCGAGGGCAACACACAAAAGTTGTGAAAGTCCTTTGATACAGCCAAGGTGTTCTTGAATCACTCAAGAATTTAGGAGAATCACTCTCACTAAGATAAAAGAGATAAACTCTAATTTTCTGAATAAAACTCAACTTGTGTTTATTGATAAAATGGTTCAGCTTATATAGAAGCTTTACAGCAGATTTTAGTAATGACCCACTAACCTAGAATTAAAATAACTTAATGCCATTAACCTAGGGAATTAAAAAAAACTTAATGGCTGAGTGTAACTGAAATTGTGGCAACCAAAAGTCACCCCCAACAGCCAACAAGTCAGCCACCATTTGGTCTCCCAAAAGGCTGATGCCTAGGTTGCCAATTGGGCCCTTATTACAACTTGAACTAAACCTAACTAAAGCCCTTTTAATTGATTAACCCAAAACATATTTTTGGTCAGCCAACTTTACAAGGTTTGGGCCATTATTTAGACAAACTAAACACTCTAAAATTGAGACAAAGTGGTGTCATTTAGTCCTCCTCCATTTGGGCCATGATACAACTCACAACCTTGGACTTTTCTCCTTGAAACTTGGGCTTGTATTCAAATAGTATGGACAGCACTTGTTGAAGAGCTTCCTTGGCTTTCCTTGCTCTAGCCCTTGTCATAGGTCCTCCAAGTCCTTCAAGTGGATCCTTGCCCTTGCTCTTGGTCATGTCCTCATCAGTTATTGCAAAAAAAATTTACAATGTAGGTCGGCTAGGTTTTTTTGTGCGAGCTCAACCGACCTTTTGTTTGGCCCGAAACTGGCATGTTCCCATTTATTCCTCCATGAAAACATTAGCCCATCTCGGCAAAAAAATATTATTCACCAATATTGATCGAAAAAAATGACAGTCGACATCAGCATGGAAACATGACCGATCGAGGTCTAAAAAAGACACAAGATGATGCCGATCGAATTTTTCCTAACTGATATCATGCAAATTTCGTTCACGGATTGAATTGAAAACTCAATAGCCGACATCGGTCGTGAAATAGCCCCGACTGATATATTTCAGCCGACATTGAGCAATATTTTTTGAAAAATTCTCGCTGGCAGATAATGGTGTTTTTACGGTAGAGGAAGTTTTCTTATTTTGGTGATGCATAAAAAATTATCAATGTAAGTCGGCTAGGTTTTTTTGTGCGAGCTCAACCGACCTTTTGTTTGGGCCGAAACTGGCATGTTCTCATTTGTTTGGCCAGCAAAACATTAGCCCATCTCGGCAAAAAGAAATTATTTACTGATATTGATCGAAAAAAATGACAGTCGATATCGGCTAAGAAACATGACCCATCGAGGTCTAAAAAAGAAGCTTCACAAGATGATACTGATCGAACTTTTCCTAATCGACATCATGCAAATTTCGTTAACGGATTGAATTGAAAACTCAATAGCCGATATCGGTCGTGAAGTAGCCCCGACTGATATTTTTCAGCAGACATTGAGCAATTTTTTTTTAAAAAACGCTCGCTGGCCTGTAATGTTTTTTTTTTACGACAGAGGAAGTTTTCTTGTTTTGGTGTTGCATAAAAAATTTACAATTTAGGTCAGCTAGATTATATTTGCGAGCTCAACCGACCTTTTGTTTGGGCCGAAACTGGCATGTTCCCATTTATTCGGCCAGGAAAACATTAGTCCATCATGACAAAAAAAAATATTATTCACCGATATTGATCGAAAAAAATGACAGTCGACATCGGCCAGGAAACATGACAGATCGAGGTCTAAAAAAGAAGTTTCACAAGATGAAGCTGATCGAACTTTTCCTAACCAACATCATGCCAATTTCGTTCACGGATTGAATTGAAAACTCAATAGCCGACATCGGTCGTGAGGTAGCCCCGACTGATATTTTTCAGCAGACATTAAGCAATTTTTTTTTAAAAAAACGCTTGCTGCCCGATAATGTTTTTTTTATGGCACAGGACATTTTCTTGTTTTGGTATTGCATAAAAAATTTACAATGTAGGTCGGCTAGGTTTTTTTGTGCGAGCTCAACCGACCTTTTGTTTGGCCCGAAATTGACATTTTCCAATTTATTCGGCCAGGAAAACATTAGCCCATCTCGGCAAAAAAATATTATTCACCAATATTGATCGAAAAAAATGACAGTCGACATCGGCAAGGAAACATGATCGATCGAGGTCTAAAAAAGACACAAGATGATGCCGATCGAACTTTTCCTAACTCATATCATGCAAATTTCGTTCACGGAATGAATTGAAAACTCAATAGCCGACATCGGTCGTGAAATAGCCCCGACTGATATTTTTCAGCCGACATTGAGCAATTTTTTTTGAAAAACTCTCGCTGACAGATAATTGTTTTTTTACGGTAGAGGAAGTTTTCTTGTTTTGGTGATGCATAAAAACTTTACAATGTAGGTCGGCTATGTTTTTTTGTGCGAGGTCAACCGACCTTTTGTTTGGGCCGAAACTAGCATGTTCCCATTTATTCGGCCAGCAAAACAGTAGCCCATCTCGGCAAAAAAATATTATTTTACGATATTGAATGAAAAAAATGACAGTCGACATCGGCCAGGAAACAAGACCCATCGAGGTCTAAAAAAGAAGCTTCACAAGATGATGCTGATCAAACTTTTCCTAACCGACATCATGCAAATTTCATTCACGGATTGAATTGAAAACTCAATAGCCGATATAGGTCGTGAAGTAGCCTCGACTGATATTTTTCACCAGACATTGAGCAATTTTTTTTTAAAAAACGCTCGCTGGCCGATAATGTTTTTTTTTTTTTTTTTTTTACAGTAGAGGAAGTTTTCTTGTTTTGGTGTTGCATAAAAAATTTACAATTTAGGTCGGCTAGGATTTTTTTTGCTTGCTCAACCGACCTTTTGTTTGGGCCGAAACTGGCATGTTCCCATTTATTCGGCCAGGAAAACATTAGCCCATCAAGGCAAAAAAAATATTATTCACCGATATTGATCGAAAAAAATGACAGTTGACATCGGCCAGGAAACATGATAGATCGAGTTCTAAAAAAGAAGTTTCACAAGATCAAGCGGATCGAAATTTTCCTAACCAACATCATGCAAATTTCGTTCACGGATTGAATTGAAAACTCAAAAGCCGACATCGGTCGTGAAATAGGCCCAACTTATGTTTTTCAGCCGACATTGAGCAATTTTTTTTGAAAAACTCTCGCTGGCAGATAATGGTTTTTTTATGGTAGAGGAAGTTTTCTTGTTTTGGTGATGCATAAAAAATTTACAATGTAGGCGGCTAGGTTTTTTTGTTTGAGCTCAACCGACCTTTTGTTTGGGCCGAAACTGGCATGTTCCTATTTATCGGCCAGCAAAACAGTAGCCCATCTCGGCAAAAAAATATTATTTACCGATATTGATCGAAAAAAATGACAGTCGACATCGGCCAGGAAACATGATCCATCGAGGTCTAAAAAAGAAGCTTCACAAGATGATGCTGATTGAACTTTTCCTAACCGACATCATTCAAATTTCGTTCACGGATTGAATTGAAAACTCAATAGCCGATATCGGTCGTGAAGTAGCCTCGACTGATATTTTTTAGCAGACATTGAGGAATTTTTTTTAAAAAACGCTCGCTGGCCGATAATGTTTTTTTTACGGCAGAGGAAGTTTTCCTGTTTTGGTGTTGCATAAAAAATTTACAATTTAGGTCGGCTAGGTTTTTTGTGCGAGCTCAACCGACCTTTTGTTTGGCCCGAAACTGGCATGTTCCCATTTATTCGGCCATGAAAACATTAGCCCATCTCGGGAAAAAAATATTATTCACCAATATTGATCGAAAAAAATGACAGTCGACATCGGCCAGGAAACATGACCGATCGAGGACTATAAAAGAAGCTTCACAAGATGATGCCGATCGAACTTTTCCTAGCTGATGTCATGCAAATATCATTCACGGATTGAATTGAAACCTCAATAGCCGACATCGGTTGTGAAATAGCCCTGACTGATATTTTTCAGCCGACATTGAGCAATTTTTTTTGAAAAACTCTCGCTGGCAGATTATTTTTTTTCCGGCAGATGAAGTTTTCTAGTTTTGGTGTTGCATAAAAGATTTGCAATGTACGTCGGCTAGGTTTTTTTGTGCGAACTCAACGGACATTTTGTTTCGGCCGAAACTGGCATGTTCCCATTTATTCGGTCAGGAAAACATTTGCCCATCTCGGAAAAAAAATATTATTCACTGATATTGATAAAAAAAAATGATAGTCGACGTTGGCCAGGAAAGATGACCGATCGAGGTCTAAAAAAGAAGCTTCAGAGGATGATGCCGATTGAACACTTCCTAAACGACAACATGCAAATTTCGTTCACGGATTGAAATGAAAACTCAATAGCCGACATCGGTCGTGAAATAGCCCAGACTGATATTTTTCAGCCGACATTATGTAATATTTTTTTAAAAACTCTCTCTTGCGGATAATGTTTTTTTTACGGCAGAGGAAGTTTTCTTGTTCTGGTGTTGCATAAAAAATTTACAATTTAGGTCGGCTAGATTTTTTGTGCGAGCTCAACCGACCTTTTGTTTGGGCCGAAACTGGCATGTTCCCATTTATTCAGCCAGCAAAACATTAGCCCTTCACGGAAAAAAAATATTATTCACCGATATTGATCGAAAAAAATGACAGTCGACATCGGCCAGCAAACATGACCGATCGAGGTCTAAAATAGAAGCTTCACAAGATGATGCTGATCGAACTTTTCCTAACCAACATCATGCAAATTTCGTTCACGGATTGAATTGAAAACCCAACAGCCGACATCGGTCGTGAAGTAGGCCCAACTGATATTTTTCAGCAGACATTGAACAATTTTTTTTGAAAAACTCTCGCTGGCAGATAATGGTTTTTTTACGGTAGAGGAAGTTTCCTTGTTTTGGTGTTGCATAAAAAATTTACAATTTAGGTCGGATAGGTTTTTTTGTGCGAGCTCAACCGACCTTTAGTTTGGCCCGAAACTGGCATGTTCCCATTTATTCGGCCAGGAAAACATTAGCCAATCACAGAAAAAAAAATATTATTCACCGATATTGATCGAAAAACATGACAGTCGAAATTGGCCAGGAAACATTACAGATCGAGGTCTATAAAAGAAGCTTCACAAGATGATGCTGATCGAACTTTTCCTAACCAACATCATGCAAATTTCGGTCACGGATTGAATTGAAAACTAAATAGCCGACATCGGTCGTGAAATAGCCCCGACTGATATTTTTCAGTTGACATTGAGCAATTTTTTTAAAAACTCTCGCTGGCAGATAATTGTTTTTTTACGGCAGAGGAAGTTTTTCTTTTTTTGGTGTGGCATAAGAAATTTACAATGTAGGTCGGCTAGGTTTTTTTGTGCGATCTCAACCGTCCTTTTGTTCGGGCCGAAACTGGCATGCTCCCATTTATTCGGCCAGGAAAACATTAACCCTTCTTGGCAAAAAAATATTATTCACCCATATTGATCGAAAAAAATGACAGTCGACATCGGCCAGGAAACATGACCGATCGAGTTCTAAAAAAGAAGCTTTACTGGATGATGCCGATCGAACTTTTCCTAACTGATATCATGCAAATTTCGTTCACGGATTGAATTGAAAACTCAATAGCCGACATCGATCGTGAAATAGCCCCGACTGATATTTTTCAGCCGACATTGAGCAATTTTTTTAAAAAAACTCTCGTTGGCAGATAATGGTTTTTTTACGGTAGAGGAAGTTTTCTTGTTTTTGTGTTGCATAAAAAATTTACAATGTAGGTCGGCTAGGTTTTTTTGTGCGAGCTCAACCGACCATTTGTTTGGGCCGAAACTGGCATGTTCCCAACTATTTGGCTAGGAAAACATTAGTCCATCTCGGCAAAAAAGTATTATTCACCGATATTGATCGAAAAAATTGATAGTCGACATCGGCCAAGAAACATGACCGATCGAGGTCTAAAAAAGAAGCTTCACAAGATGATGCCGATCGAACTTTTCCTAACTGATATCATGCAAATTTCGTTCACGGATTGAATTGAAAACTCAATAACCGTCATCGGTCGTGAAATAGCCCCGATTGATATTTTTCAGCAGACATTGAGCAATTTTTTTTGAAAAACTCTCGCTGGCAGATAATGGTTTTTTTTACGTTAGAGGAAGTTTTCTTGTTTTGGTGTTGCATAAAAAATTTACAATGTAGGTCGGCTAGGTTTTATTGTGTGAGCGCAACCGACCTTTTGTTCGGGCCGAAACTGGCATGCTCCCATTTATTCGATCAGGAAAACATTAGCCCATCACGGCAAAAAAATATTATTCACCGATATGGATCGAAAAAAATGGCAGTCGACATCGGCCAGGAAACATGACCGATCGAGGTCTAAAAAAGAAGCTTCACAAGATGATGCTGATCGAACTTTTCCTAACCGACATCATGCAAATTTCGTTCACGGATTGAATTGAAAACTCAATAGCCGACATCGGTCGTGAAGTAGGCCCGACTGATATTTTTCAGCAGACATTAAGCAATTTTTTTTTAAAAACGCTCGCTTGCCGATAAAGGTTTTTTTTACGGGAAAAGAAATTTTCTTGTTTTGGTGTTGCATAAAAAATTTACAATGTAGGTCGGCTAGGTTTTTTTGTGCGAGCTTAACCGACCTTTTGTTTGGGCCGAAACTGGCATGTTCCCATTTATTCGGCCAGGAAAACATTAGCCCATCACGGCAACAAAATATTATTCACCGATATTGATTGAAAAAAATGATAGTCGACATCGGCCAGGAAACATGACCGATCGAGGTCTAAAAAAGAAGCTTCACAAGATGATGCCGATCGAACTTTTCCTAACTGATATCATGCAAATTTCGTTCACGGATTGAATTGAAAACTCAATAGCCGACATCGGCCTCGAAATAGCCCCGATTGATATTTTTCAGCCGACATTGAGCAATTTTTTTTTAAAAACTCTCGCTGGCAGATAATGGTTTTTTTACGGTAGAGGAAGTTTTCTTGTTTTGGTGTTGCATAAAAAATTTACAATTTAAGTCGGCTAGGATTTTTTGTGCGAGCTCAACCGAACTTTTGTTTGGGCCAAAACTGGCTTGTTCCCATTTATTTGGCCAGCAAAACATTAGCCCATCACGGCAAAAAAAATATTATTCACCGATATTGATCGAAAAAAATGACAGTCGACATCGGCCAGGAAACATGACCGATCGAGGTCTAATAAAGAAGCTTCACAAGATGATGCTGATCGAACTTTTCCTAACCGACATCATGCAAATTTCGTTCACGGATTGAATTGAAAAGACTATAGCCGACATCGGTCGTGAAGTAGCCTCGACTGATATTTTTCAGCAGACATTGAGCAATTTTTTTTTAAAAACACTCGCTGGCCGATAATGTTTTTTTTTTTTACGGTAGAGGATGTTTTCTTGTTATGGTGCTGCATAAAAAATTTACAATTTAAGTCGGCTAGGATTTTTTGTGCGAGTTCAACTGACCTTTTGTATAGGCCGAAACTGACATGTTCCCATTTATTCGGCCTGGAAAACATTAGCCCATCTCGGCAAAAAAAAAATATTATTCACCGATAGTGATCGAAAAAAATGATAGTCGACATCGGCCAGGAAACATGAAAGATCGAGGTCTAAAAATGTAGCTTCACAAGATGATGCCGATCGAACTTTCCCTAACTGATGTCATGCAAATTTTGTTCACGGATTGAATTGAAAACACAATAGCCAACATCGGTTTTGAAGTAGCCTCGACTGATATTTTTCAGCAGACATTGAGCAATTTTTTTGTAAAAACGCTCGCTGGCCGATTATGTTTTTTTTACAGCAGAGGAAGTTTTCTTGTTTTGTTGTTGCATAAAAAATTTACAATGTAGGTTGGCTAGGTTTTTTTGTGCTAGCTCAACCGACCTTTTGTTTGGGCTGAAACTGGCATGTTCCCATTTATTCGGCCAACAAAACATTAGTCCATCTCGGCAAAAAAATATTATTCACCGATATTGATCGAAAAAAATGACAGTCGACATCGGCCAGGAAACATGACTGATCGAGGTCTAAAAAAGAAGCTTCACAACATGACGCCGATCGAACTTTTCATAACCGACATCATGCAAATTTCGTTCACGGATTGAATTGAAAACTCAATAGCCGACATCGGTCGTGAAATAGCCTCGACAGATATGTTTAAGCCGACATTGCGCAATTTTTTTTAAAAAACTCTCGCTGGCCGATAATGTTTTTTTTACGGCAGAGGAAGTTTTATTGTTTTGGTGTTGCATAAAAAATTTACAATGTAGGTCGGCTAGGTTTTTTTGTGCGAGCTCAACCGACCTTTTGTTTGGGCCGAAACTGGCATGTTCCCATTTATTCGGCCAACAAAACATTAGCCCATCACGGCAAAAAAAATATTATTCACCGATATTGATCGAAATATATGATAGTCGACATCGGCCAGGAAACATGACCCATCGAGGTCTAAAATAGAAGCTTCACAAGATGATACTGATCGAACATTTCCTAACCGACATCATGCAAATATCGTTCACGGATTGAATTGAAAACTCAATAGCCGACATCGGTCGTGAAGTAGCCCCGACTGATATTTTTCAGCAGACGTTAAGCAATTTTTTTTTAATAATGCTCGCTGGCCGATAAAGGTTTTTTTTTACCGGAGAAGAAATTTTCTTGTTTTGGTGTTGCATAAAAAATTTACAATGTAGGTCGGCTAGGTTTCTTTGTGCGAGCTCAACCGACCTTTTGTTTGGGCCGAAACTGGCATGTTCCCATTTATTCGGCCAGGAAAACATTAGCCCATCTCGGCAACAAAATATTATTCACCGATATTGATTGAAAAAAATGACAGTTGACATCGGCCAGGAAACACGACCGATCGAGGTCTAAAAAAGAAGCTTCACAAGATGATGCTGATCGAACTTTTCCTAACCGACATCATGCAAATTTCGTTCACGGATTGAATTGAAAACTCAATAGCCGACATCGGTCTTGAAGTAGCCTCGACTAATATTTTTCAGCAGACATTGAGCAATTTTTTTGTAAAAACGCTCGCTGGCCGATAATGTTTTTTTTACGGCAGAGGAAGTTTTCTTTTTTTGGTGTTGCATAAAAAATTTACAATTTAAGTTGGCTAGGTTTTTTTGTGCGAGCTCAACTGACCTTTTGTTTGGGCCAAAACTTGCATGTTCCCATTTGTTCGGCCAGCAAAACATTAGCCCATCTCGGCAAAAAAATATTATTCACCGATATTGATCGAAAAAAATGACAGTCGACATCGGCCAGGAAACATGACCGATCGAGGTCTAAAATAGAAGCTTCACAAGATTATGCCGATCGGACTTTTCCTAACCGACATCATGCAAATTTTCATTCACGGATTGAAATGAAAACTCAATAGCCGACATCGGTCGTGAAATAGCCCCGACTGATATTTTTCAGCCGACATTGAGCTATTTTTTTTTAAAAAACGCTCGCTGGCCGATGATGTGAACCTGAGTAGGAGTGGATCGTTTGATACAGGCTACAGAGGTTTTGGGTGACGCCACTTCCAGTGAAGGAAGATAAGTCAGGGTAGACGCCACTTCCGGTGATGGAAGATAAGTCCGGGTTGACACCACTTCCGGTGAAGGAAGATATAGTACGAAAATTGACCAAGAGGAGTTGAAAATCAACACAAGTGACATTCAAAGGGAAGTTAATGGCGTGGGGGCTGTTTGGAATCCTCATCAAGGGCTGAGTTTAATTACTTGGCTATTTTAAGCATTTTCATCAGTTAAGACAAATAAAATTCAGCCATTCAAAACCTTTCCAAGATGGTTACAAAAGAAGCATAAATGGGACATTCAAGGCCTTAAATAGGCGTGTGGCTAATTATGGAAAAGGAATATCATGAGCTGATTGCATTAAGTCATTAATTGCATTTTATTACTAGTTTTATTGTGTTTAATTAGGCCTTAATTGCATTTTATTACTAGTTTTATTGTGTTTAATTAGGCCTTACTGTTTTTCGGCCATATATGGATGTAATTTGATCATTTGCAGATCATGGAATAAAACAAGAACAATTCAGTCCAATTAGAAATTGTGTTTACATTTTCGCCCGATTATTTGCAAGCGTCGTCTTGAAAATAGTCCGATTAGCTCAATTGGTGTTGAGTGCTAATCTCGTATTAAGCTATTGGTGTAGTTTAATATTGCTTATTTTTCCTTGCTGATTTTCGTAAAAACCCAAACACACAAATACCAAAAATACTTAAAGGAATTCGACTAATAAGGGTGGTACCTAGTACCTTCGTTATTGGTTGTTTGCTTCCGTTACCACACTCTGATTTCGTATCATTAGTGGCATCAGAGCACGGTTCTGATTCCGTGTTACGTGACAACAATGGATTTCAACAGTGATGATTTCATGGACAAATTGCGTGAAGCCTTAAGGAACGTTGACATGAGAGATGAACGATGGAGGCCTAGAAGGGGTGAACCACGTCCAAACGTGGATGAGTTCAAAATCACCGAACTACCTGAATTTAATGGTAGTGCAGACCCGGAGGTTTATCTAGAATGGGAGCGCAAGATTGATAGAATGTTTGACTTCAAGGATCTTGATGATGAGAAACGTTGCAAATATGCTATCCTGAAACTTAGCAAAAGTGCATCGTTGTGGTATGAGGGATTGAAGGCTAGAAGGACACGAGATGGAAAGGAGAAAATCCACTCTTGGGAGTCCTTGAAGAAGAAGTTGCGCAAGAGATATGTACCATCAAATCACCGACTGAATTTGTATAAAAAGATTGCAGATTTGGTGCAAGGCAAAATGAGTGTTACTGAATACATTGATGAGTTTGAGAACCTATGCCTAATGGGTGAAGTGGAGGAAAATGAAGAGCAAAAAATGAGCCGTTTCCTTCGTGGGCTGAATAAGAACATAGCTTTTGCTGTTGAGCTATGTAACTACACAGATTTCACCACTTTGTGCACCTTGTGTTTGAAGATTGAAAATCAAAACAAGAGTAGATATAATGCTGGGAGTTCTAGTGGTTGGTCCAAGGGAGGTGTGTCGGGTAGTGCAAATCCAGCCCCTAGCACTAAACCAATGGAGAATCAACCGAAACAAAGTGAGGCCGCTCCTAAACAACCCATTGCCACGGCCAAGGAGACTAATCTGTCAAAGGTTAGGTGTTTCAAGTGTCAAGGCTTTGGACACTTTGCTAGGGCTTGTCCTAATCAACGAGTTGTGACCCTCCGAGAAGCAATTAGCATGCGTGATGAGTTGATGAAGGAAGAAGAAGAATCTGGTGGCAATATTGAAGGTGATGGAGTTGAAATTGTTGAAGATGATGATGATGAGGTAGAAGTATATGGACCTCCCATGTATGATACCTTGATGCTAAGAACTTTGCAAGTCAAGGCTGTACCCGTGGAAGGAGATCAAAGAAATCAAATCTTCTACACTAAGGGTCAAGTGAAAGATAAGTGGTGTAGTATCATTGTGGATGGAGGTAGTTGTACCAATGCGGCTTCAACTGAAATGGTGTCTAAATTAGGATTGCTCACAACAAAACATCCTAAGCCTTATGCGCTACATTGGTTGGACAATGGAAGTAGCATAAATGTTACAAGGCAGACGCATGTGGGATTAACCATGGGATCTTATGTTGATGAAATCTTGTGTGATGTGGTACCTATGGATGCAAGTCACATACTCTTGGGACGCCCTTGGCAATTTGATAGGGATGTGACGCATAGAGGAAGGTCCAATGAGCATGAATTGAACTTCAATGGCAAGAGGATTGTGTTGAAACCAATGGCATCAAATGAAGTCCGTTCCATGATTACAAAAAGAGGTAAAAAGCCTAGTCTCACTATGTTTGCTACTGAAAATGAAGTGAAGGATGCTATTGATAATGGTGAATTAGTCTACGTGTTGGTTGCAAAGAATGCTAGACAAGACGATGTAGAGACTCCTTTTAAACAACAATTGGAGGCTGTTTTGGGTGAGTATGAAGATGTGTTTCCAAGTGAACTACCAAAGGGTTTGCCACCTATCCGTGGGATTGAGCATCAAATTGATCTAATTCCGGGAGTTCCATTACCAAACAAGGCTGCATATAGGTGTAATCCGGAGGAGACAAAGGAGTTGCAACGGCAAATTGAAGAATTGATAAGCATGGGTTATGTGCGTGAATCAATGAGTCCATGTGCTGTTCCGACATTGTTGGTTCCTAAGAAGGATGGTTCATGGAGAATGTGTATTGATAGTAGGGCAGTGAACAACATAACCATCAAATATCGTTTTCCCATTCCAAGACTAGATGATATGCTTGATGAGTTACATGGATCGGTTATCTTCTCAAAAATTGATCTAAGGAGTGGATATCACCAAATCAGAATGCGTGAAGGTGATGAATGGAAGACGGCATTCAAGACTAAGCATGGTCTATATGAATGGCTAGTTATGCCATTTGGGCTCACAAATGCACCTAGCACCTTTATGAGGCTCATGAACGAAGTACTCAAGCCTTTTTTGGGTAAGTTTGTTGTTGTTTATCTTGATGACATATTGGTGTATAGCAAATCTATAGAGGAGCATTTCACTCATTTGAAACAAATATTTGAGACCCTAAGAGCACAAAAACTCTATGGGAAGAGGGAAAAGTGTGATTTCTTGGTTGAAAGTGTGGTGTTTCTTGGATATGTGGTGTCTAAAGATGGAGTATCCGTTGATCAAACAAAAGTGGATGCTATCAAGACTTGGCCGAGCCCTACAACAGTTTCGGAGGTGAGATCTTTCCTTGGTCTTGCATCATTTTATCGACGCTTTATCCAGAATTTTAGCACTATAGCAAGTCCTATGACCGAATGTTTGAAGAAGGGTGCATTTGGGTGGAATGAACAAGCACAAAAGGCTTTTGAATTGATTAAGTTAAAGCTTTGTGAAGCTCCTGTTTTAGCTTTACCCGATTTTACTCAACCATTTGAAGTTGAATGTGATGCTAGTGGAGTTGGCATTGGGGCTGTTTTGATACAAAACAAAAGGCCTATAGCTTATTTCTCGGAGAAATTGGGAGGAGCCAGATTGAACTATTGCACCTATGACAAAGAGTTCTATGCCATTGTGAGAGCTCTTGATCATTGGAATCATTATTTGCGTTCTAATCACTTTATATTGCATTCAGATCATGAGTCATTGAAGTATATCAATGGGCAGCAGAAGTTGAGTCCAAGGCATGCTAAATGGGTTGAATTTCTTCAATCTTTTAATTTCTCTTCAAAATACAAGGATGGTAAGAGTAATGTGGTGGCTGATGCACTTTCAAGGAGGTATGCTTTAATTTCAATTCTTGAAACTCGTTTACTTGGTTTTGAGACTTTGAAAGATTATTATAAAGAAGATGTGGATTTTGGTGAAATATACTCTAATTGTGAGAATGGAGCATTTGGAAAGTATATCGTGCAAGATGGATTTTTATTCAAGGAGAATCGGCTTTGCATCCCAAGGCATTCAATTCGTGAGTTACTAGTTCGTGAAGCTCATGGTGGAGGTTTGGCTGGTCATTTTGGCATTACAAAGACCTTGGAGATTTTGAAGGAACACTTTCATTGGCCAAAGATGTTAGGAGATGTGCAAAAAGTCATTAGCAGGTGTGTTACTTGTCACATGGCAAAGAGTTCTTTCAAACCAGGGGCGTACACTCCCTTGCCAACGCCTAGTGGTCCTTGGATGGATGTGAGTATGGATTTCATTGTGGCTTTGCCCCGAACACAGCGAGGTAAAGATGCTATTATGGTGGTTGTGGATAGGTTTTCAAAGATGGCACACTTTGTAGCTTGTCACAAAACCGATGATGCTAGTAATGTTGCTGATTTGTACTTTCGTGAGATTGTGCGTTTACATGGAGTTCCTAAAACTATTGTTTCCGATCGTGATTCAAAGTTTTTAAGTTATTTTTGGAACACATTATGGAGGAAAGTAGGTACTAAGTTGCTGTTTAGTACTTCCCATCACCCTCAAACCGATGGACAAACCGAGGTGACTAATAGAACTCTTGGTACTTTGCTGCGTGGTTTGGTTAGTAAGACTCAAAAGGATTGGGACTTGAAGCTAGCCCATGCTGAATTTGCTTACAACCGGTCCCCTACATATGCTACTAATCATTCTCCTTTTGAAGTTGTTTATGGTGTGAATCCTTACTTGCCATTGGATTTGATAGTTATGCCAAAAGAGGAGTTAGTTCATCCAGATGCAGAGGCCAAACTCAAAGCAATGATCAAGCTACATAATCAAGTGCAAGAAAGAATCAAGGCCGTGAATGAAGTTTATAAGCAAAGGTCCAAGAATAAGAAGCCTAAGTTATTCAATGAAGGTGATCTTGTGTGGGTCCATTTGAGAAAAGAAAGATTCCCAAGCAAGAGAAAGAATAAGCTCATGCCTAGAGCGGATGGTCCTTTCAAAGTTATATCAAAGATCAATGACAATGCATACAAGATTGATTTGCCCGAAGAATATGGAGTACATGCTACTTTCAATGTTGGAGATCTCTCACCGTATTTAGATGATGATGGTATTCAAGAATTGAGGGCAATTCCTTTCAAAGGGGGAGGGGATGGTACGAAAATTGACCAAGAGGAGTTGAAAATCAACACAAGTGACATTCAAAGGGAAGTTAATGGCGTGGGGGCTGTTTGGAATCCTCATCAAGGGCTGAGTTTAATTACTTGGCTATTTTAAGCATTTTCATCAGTTAAGACAAATAAAATTCAGCCATTCAAAACCTTTCCAAGATGGTTACAAAAGAAGCATAAATGGGACATTCAAGGCCTTAAATAGGCGTGTGGCTAATTATGGAAAAGGAATATCATGAGCTGATTGCATTAAGTCATTAATTGCATTTTATTACTAGTTTTATTGTGTTTAATTAGGCCTTAATTGCATTTTATTACTAGTTTTATTGTGTTTAATTAGGCCTTACTGTTTTTCGGCCATATATGGATGTAATTTGATCATTTGCAGATCATGGAATAAAACAAGAACAATTCAGTCCAATTAGAAATTGTGTTTACATTTTCGCCCGATTATTTGCAAGCGTCGTCTTGAAAATAGTCCGATTAGCTCAATTGGTGTTGAGTGCTAATCTCGTATTAAGCTATTGGTGTAGTTTAATATTGCTTATTTTTCCTTGCTGATTTTCGTAAAAACCCAAACACACAAATACCAAAAATACTTAAAGGAATTCGACTAATAAGGGTGGTACCTAGTACCTTCGTTATTGGTTGTTTGCTTCCGTTACCACACTCTGATTTCGTATCAAGATAAGTCTAGGTAGACGCCACTTCCGGTGAAGGAAGATAAGTCAAGGTAGACATCACTTCCGGTGAAGGAAGATAAGTCAGGATAGACGCCACAAGGATTACCTTGATAAGTCTGATAATTGGTTCAACAAGGAACCCAGAGAGAAACTCTCACTAAATTTTATGAAAATGCCAAAAGTTTTTTCATTCAAAACAAAAACCCATACTTATAGTGTAGCTGAACAAAAAGATAAAAATAGACACGGGCCTTCTAAACAGTTTGGGCCAAAATTACAATAAAAATAAATTATAACTAAAAACTTATTTAACTTGGGCCTTCAAATTAGTTTGGACCTTCAGCAACAATTAATAGTCTTGATAGTGTCTCTGCCTCTGGGCCTTCATCCTTCTCCACTTGGGGGCTTTGTCCTTCTCCACTTGGGCCTTCGTCCTTCTCCACTTGGGCATTTAGCCTGTATTTGGCCAGTTTCATGATTCTCATCAGCCGATAATGTTTTTTTTTAAGGCAGAGGAAATTTTCTTGTTGAGTTTCTGTGTTGCATAAAAAATTTACAATGTAGGTCGGCTAGGTTTTTTGTGCGAGGTCAACTGACGTTTTGTTTGGGTTGAAGTTGGCATGTTACCATTTATTCGGCCAGGAAAACATTAACCCACCTCGGCAAAAAAATATTTGTCAACCGACTTCATCCATATTTCATTCAGGGATTGAATAGAAAACTCAATAGCCGACAACGGTCGTGAAATAGCCCCGACTGATATTTTTTAGCTGACGTGTTGTTTCGGCCGAAACTGGCATGTTCCGATTTATTTGTCAAGGAAAACATTAGCCCATCTCGGCAAAAAGATATTATTCACCGATATTGATCGAAAAAAATGACAGTCGACGTCAGCCAGGAAACATGACCGATCGAGGTTTATAAATGAAGCTTCACAGGATGAAGCCGATCGAACGTTTCCTTACCGACAACATGCAAATTTCGTTCACGGATTGAATTGAAAACTCAATAGCCGACATCGGTCATGAAATAGCCCCCCGACTGATATTTTTCAGCCGATATTGCGCAATTTTTTTTAAAAACGCTCGCTAGCAGATAATTTTTTTTATGGCACAGGAAGTTTTCTTGTTTTGGTGTTGCATAAAAAATTTACAATGTAGGTCGGCTAGGTTTTTTTGTGCGAGCTCAACCGACGTTACTTTTCGGCCGAAACTGGCATGCTATCATTTATTAGGCCAGGAAAACATTAGCCCATCTCGGCAAAAGAATATTATTGACCGATATTGATCGACAAAAATGACAGTCGACATCGGCAAGGAAAGATGACCGATCGAAGTCTAAAAAGAAGCTTCACAGGATGATGCCGATCGAACATTTCCTAACCGACATCATGCAAATTTCGTTCATGGATTGAATTGAAAACTCATTAGCCGACATCGGTCGTGAAGTAGCCCCGACAGGTATTTTTTAGCCGACATTGCGCAATTTTTTTTTAAAAAACGCTCGCTGGTCGATAATGTTTTTTTTTCGGCAGAGGAAGTTTTCATTTTTTGGTGTTGCGTAAAAAATTTATAATGTACCTCGGCTAGGTTTTTTCATGCGAGCACAACCGACGTTTTGATTCGGCCGAAACTGGCATATTCCCATTATTTCGGCTAGAAAACATTAACCCACCTCGGCAAAAAAATATTTGCCAACCGACTTCATGCATATTTCGTTCACGGATTGAATTGAAAACTCAATAGCCGACATCGGTCATGAAATAGCCCCGACTGATATTTGTCAGCCGACATTGCCCAATTTTTTTATAAAAACGTTCGCTGGCAGATAATGTTTATTTTACAGCAAAGGAAGTTTTCTTGTTTTGGCGTTGCATAAATAATGTACAATGTAGGTCTGCTAGGTTTTTTTGTGCGAGCTCAACCGACGTTTTGTTTCGGCCGAAACTAGCATGTTCCCATTTATTCGGCCAGGAAAAGATTAGCCCATCTCGGCAAAAAAATATTATTTGCCGATATTGATCGAAAAAAATGACAGTCGACATCGGCCAGGAAACATGACCGATCGAGGTCTATAAATGAAGCTTCACAGGATGAGGCCGATCGAAAGTTTCCTTACAGACATCATGCAAATTTCGTTCACGGATTGAATTGAAAACTCAATAACCGACATCGAACATGAAATAGCTGATGAGGACATGTTCAAGAGCAAGGGCAAGGATCCACTTGAAGGACTTGGAGGACCTATGACAAGGGCTAGAGCAAGGAAAGCCAAGGAAGCTCTTCAACAAGTGATGTCCATACTATTTGAATACAAGCCCAAGTTTCAAGGAGAAAAGTCCAAGGTTGTGAGTTGTATTATGGCCCAAATGGAGGAGGACTAAATGACACCACTTTGTCTCAATTTTAGAGTGTTTAGTTTGTCTAAATAATGGCCCAATCCTTGTAAAGTTGGCTGACCAAAAATATGTTTTGGGTTAATCAACTAAAAGGGCTTTAGTTAGGTTTAGTTCAAGTTGTAATAAGGGCCCAATTGGCAACCTAGGCATCAGCCTTTTGGGAGACCAAATGGTGGCTGACTTGTTGGCTGTTGGGGGTGACTTTTGGTTGCCACAATTTCAGTTACACTCAGCCATTAAGTTTTTTTTAATTCCCTAGGTTAATGGCATTAAGTTATTTTAATTCTAGGTTAGTGGGTCATTACTAAAATCTGCTGTAAAGCTTCTATATAAGCTGAACCATTTTATCAATAAACACAAGTTGAGTTTTATTCAGAAAATTAGAGTTTATCTCTTTTATCTTAGTGAGAGTGATTCTCCTAAATTCTTGAGTGATTCAAGAACACCTTGGCTGTATCAAAGGACTTTCACAACCTTTGTGTGTTGCCGTCGCTGGAAAGAGTGATTCTTTCCTTCCTTTCATCATCACCCTTGTTCTTTCAAACCACAATTCCAGAAAATCCACCTCTGCCCAGAATTATCTCGTGGCCATAACTCCCATTTTACGCACTCAAATTAAGTGATTCTTGAGCCTAAATTGAATTTCAAAACGAGACCTTTCACCTCGTTTTGGAATCACCTCATTTGGAGCCCTGTAGCTTCAGTTATTGCCATTTCTATATTTCTGTCCAGCCACCACTTAACCTACGTTTTACCATCCCATTCATCCATTTTATGCCAAGAACCACCTTATTAAGACCCACGAAATTAGCCACCTTATTTTCCATCCTTTCCTTAATCAATTTCCGCATTTTCCATCAAGGTTTAATCCTAGACGATCCTAAGTCAGCCCTTGTGCCATGTGGGTTCATATCATTTGGTATCAGAGCTCCGGTTCTAGGATCAACACTTCCTTTGCTGGAAATATTGGGTAACATCCTTCTTTATTCTCTTTGCCATTTATATTACCTTCTTATTCATATATATTTTTTTAGGCTGAACCATTGCAAAAGTTAAGCCTTTTGATCTCTTTGTTATAAAAAAAAAAAAAAAGAAGCAGAATTTTGTATAATCAAAATTATAAAAAAAAAAAAAAAATTGGGCTGAATGGTTCATGCTTGAAGAACTTTAAAAAAAATCTCTTTGAGGTAATATATTGGTTGCATGAAGGATTGTTACTTGAATTCCTAAATTCTGAATTTTATTTCCTTCATTTGTGCCTAAAAACATTGTTAGCCTTTTTCTTGGTTAACCTTTTCCTTGTCTCTCTAGCCTTACCTTACACATATTGGTGAATTGTTCTTTGTTGTGGCCATAATCTCTTGAATTGCCTAAGAACTCAAGGGGAATTAGAGTGGTAAAAGGCAAGAGTGTTTCATTAGAGAAAAGCCATAATTGTGTGATACACTTGAGTGGGTGAGGTATTCAAACAGCAACTATAATTGTCTTGTTACGTTTGATTTGTTTGTTTGAGATGTCAGGTACTAATCCTAATGATGGAGTGGGGCTTTCGCAATTCCAAATGCAAGCTTTGATGCAACATTTGGAGAGGTTAATGAAACAACGAGATGATGCGCTCCATGAGAGGTTGGATCAAATGGAGAATAGAGATCATAATGAAGAAGAAAGGAGGAGAAGAGAGAATGATGGTGTTCCTAGACAAAACCGAATTGATGGTATTAAACTCAACATTCCTCCATTTAAAGGAAAGAATGATCCGGAGGCCTACTTGGAGTGGGAGATGAAAATAGAGCATGTTTTCTCATGCAACAACTATGAGGAGGACCAAAAGGTGAAGCTTGCCGCCACGGAGTTTTCCGACTATGCTCTTGTGTGGTGGAACAAGCTACAAAAGGAGAGAGCAAGAAATGAAGAGCCAATGGTTGATACATGGACGGAGATGAAAAAGATCATGAGGAAGCGGTATGTGCCGGCTAGTTACTCAAGGGACTTGAAATTCAAGCTCCAAAAACTAACCCAAGGCAACAAGGGGGTTGAGGAGTATTTCAAGGAAATGGATGTGCTCATGATTCAAGCAAATATTGAAGAAGATGAGGAGGTAACTATGGCTCGATTTCTTAATGGTTTGACTAATGATATCCGTGATATTGTTGAGCTGCAGGAGTTTGTTGAAATGGATGATTTGCTTCACAAAGCAATCCAAGTGGAGCAACAATTAAAAAGGAAGGGAGTGGCTAAGAGGAGTTTTACCAACTTTGGTTCTTCTAGTTGGAAAGACAAAGGTAAGAAAGATGGGGCTGCTACTTCTAGTAGTTCCACACCTATCCCATCAAAAACTCGCTCAAAGTCCCAAGAGGAACCCTCTAAAAGGAGTAGAGATGTGAAGTGTTTCAAGTGCCAAGGCCTAGGGCACTATGCTTATGAGTGCCCTAACAAAAGGTCCATGGTTCTTAGAGATGGAGAATATATAAGTGAATCCGATGTTGAAGAAGAAGAGGAGAGTGAGTACGTAGAGGAAGAGGAGACTCCGGAGGGAGATTTGTTGATGATTAGGCAGTTACTTGGTGGTCAATTTGATGAGAATCATGAAACTGGCCAAATACAGGCTAAAGGCCCAAGTGAGATGATGTGAACCTTACGGGGTGGATCGCTTGATACAGGCTGTAGAGTTTTTGGACGACACCACTTCCAGTGAAGGAAGATAAGCCAGGGTAGACGCCACTTCCGGTGAAGGAAGATAAGTCCGGGTAGACGCCACTTCCAGTGAAGGAAGATAAGTCAGGGTAGACGCCACTTCCAGTGAAGGAAGATAAGTCAGGGTAGACGCCACAAGGATTACCTTGATAAGTCTGATAATTGGTTCAACAAGGATACCAGAGAGAAACTCTCACCCAATTTTATCAAATGCCCAAAAGTTTTTTTTTATTGAAAATAAAAACCAATACTTATAGTGTATCTGAACAAAAAGATAAAAATAGACATGGGTCTTCTAAATAGGTTGGGCCAAAACTACAATAAATAAAAATTATAACTAAAAACATATTTAACTTGGGCCTTCAAATTAGTTTGGGCCTTCAGCAACAATTAATTGTCTTGATAGTGTCTCTGTCTCTGGGCCTTCATCCATCTCCACTTGAGCCTTCATCCTTCTCCACTTGGGCCTTCATCCTTCTCCACTCGGGGGCTTTGTCCTTCTCCACTTAGGCCTTTGTCCTTCTCCACTTGGGCCTTTAGCCTGTATTTGGCCAGTTTCATGATTCTCATCATTCCCTCCTTCTTGGAAAACATTTGTCCTCAAATGTCCAGGATCATCACCGGGTTCAAGTACCACTTCCTTCCTTTTCTTGTTGGCTTGCTTCGCATAGTTTTCATTCTTCTTTGTAATTTGCACCTTCACTTGGTCATACAATCTTTTCACATACTCAATTTTGGCATGTGCATCCTTACGTTGAGTCTCTTGGGGATTGCTTTTGTAAGTTGGCCTGTTAGGCAATGAAGCTCCGGGGAGGAGATCAACTTGATGTTCTATGCCTCTTGAAGGTGGTAGTCCATGAGGAATCTCCTTAGGAAAGACATTTTTAAATTCCTGCAATAATGGTTGAACACTAGGAGAAATAGAAATAGTAAACTCATTAGAATTATCAGTAGAAATTTTACTGTCTTTGCAATACTGTAGATTGAGTGGTTCATGAGCAGGTAACACTTTCCTCACTTCACTCGCCTCTGCAAAATAATTAAATTTTCTCTCATGTGTAACACTCTTTTCCTCGGGTGTATCACTCTTCTTTTTCATATTCATTTGTAGTGCCTCACTATTTTCTTTCTCTTGTTCTCTCTTTTCTTCCATTCTGATTTGGTCATCACACACTTCTCTAGGGGATAGAGGTTTAAGAGTAAATGAGGAAGATTTGGCTATTTGTCTGTAGGGCTTTTCTTTGTTACGGTTCAACAAACGTTGCATTTGTGTAGTCCACGCGTCCAGAAATAAGCGTTGAGATTCGTCCAGTTGATGATATACACCACCATTGTCACCAGCTCTTGCCATGATTAAGGAACAAAGAATTTTGCAGTAAATTAAAAAAAAAAAATCAGGACCTCACCACACTCTACTCACGTGTTTCTCTCTTTGATGGTAGTTCACTCGTGTTTGATGCTCTCAAAATAGGCTTTTGTGTGATGTTTTCACTCTTGCCTTTTACCACTCACTCCCTCTTAACTTCCTGGATGGATCGAATTAGACACACAAGGTAATATAAAATAAAAGGAAAGACAATATAATTATCAGAGTAACAGATTTGATTTGGGATAACAACTTGGACTTGATTTGGATAGCAGATTGGATTTGATTTGGATAACAGATTAGATTTGGATAACAAATCTGATTTGGATAAAAAAATTTGATTTGATTTGATTTGGATAATAGATCAGATTTGGATAACAAATTAGATTTAATTTGGAAAACATATATGATAACAAATAAGATAACAGATAGGATAACATATAAGATAACACAGATATGACAAGTAAACTTCAAATGCTCATAACTTTTGCTACGATTGTCCGTTTGAGGCCCACTATATATCAAAACGCTCAGAATTCAGAGGAGAATCTAGATAAGGGGATTTGGTACACGATTTTCTGCCAAAAAAAAGCCTCTAACTGCCTCAATTTCGTGTTGAAAGATCAAACACCCACTTTCTCTTTCTTCTCTTTCTTCTTTTCTTCTCTTTTTTTTTTCAAAATTTCTGCAACTTTTTTTTTTACTTGAAACAGAACCCAAACAAATTTTTTTTATGACACAAAGTCTGAAAGACACTAGAAACAAGAACAACAACAAGAACACAAACGTGACAAGAACAAGAATGAAACAAAGACACAAACAAGAACGCAACAAGACGCAAACAAGAAAACAAATAACAGAACAAGGACAAAACACGAACCTGGACAAATTACAAAGAAAAATAATAGGATAAGATAGAACCTGTATCAAGAGCCGAAGCTCTGATACCAGATGATAAGAATCTTACGGGGCGGATCGTTTGATACAGACTACGAAGATTTGGATGACGCCACTTCCAGTGAAGGAAGATAAGTCAGGGTAGACGCCACTTCCGGTGAAGGAAGATAAGTCGGGGTAGACGCCACTTCTGGTAAAGGAAGATAAGTCTGGGTAGACGCCACTTCCAATGAAGGAAGATAAGTCTGGGTAGACGCCACAAGGATTACCTTGATAAGTCTGATAATTGGTTCAACAAGGAACCCAGAGAGAAACTCTCACCAAATTTTATCAAAATGCCAAAAGTTTTTTTTATTCAAAACAAAAACCAATACTTATAGTGTATCTGAACTAAAAGATAAAAATAGACATAGGCCTTCTAAATAGTTTGGGCCAAAATTACAATAAATAAAAATTATAACTAAAAAATATATTTAACTTGGGCCTTCAGCAACAATTAATAGTCTTGATAGTGTCTCTGCCTCTGGGCCTTCATCCTTCTCCACTTGGGCCTTCATCCTTCTCCACTCGGGGGCTTTGTCCTTCTCCACTTGGGCCTTCGTTCTTCTCCACTTGGGCCTTTAGCCTGTATTTGGCCAATTTCATGATTCTCATCACAATTGAAGCATGAGGAGGAGAGCCAAAGAGAAAGCATCTTTCACACTAGATGTTTAATCAATGACAAGGTGTGCATGGTGATCATTGATGGAGGTAGTTGCACCAATGTGGCTAGTGCTAGATTAGTGTCAAAGCTAAATTTAGCTACTAAACCACATCCTAGGCCATACAAACTTCAATGGCTTAGTAAGGATGGGGAGGTGCAAGTGAGGCAGCAAGTGGAAGTGGACGTTTCCATTGGGAAATACAATGATAAGGTACTTTGTGATGTTGTTCCTATGGAGGCCAGTCACTTACTTTTGGGGAGACCATGGCAATTTGATAAAAGAGCCAATCATGACGGTTACACCAACAAGATCTCTTTCATGCACCAAGACAAAAAGATTGTGCTCAAGCCATTGAGTCCACAAGAAGTGTGTGAGGATCAAAAGAAAATGAGAGAAAAACTTCTTCAAGAGAAAAGAGAAAAAGAAAAAGTGAGCAAAACACTTGAGAGTGAGAAAAAGAGGGAAACACTTGAGAGGAAAAAGAGTGAACAAAAGAAGAGTGAAACACTTGAAGTGAGGGAGAGCTATTTAGCCACAAAAAGTGAGGTCAAGAGGTTGTTTCGTGCTAAACAGTCACTATATATCTTGTTTTGTAAAAATCAGATTTTGACCACTAACACTTTTGATGATTTTGAAGTGCCTTCTAGTGTTAAAACTCTTTTGCAGGATTTTCAAGACATGTTTCCACCAAATGTGCCAAATGGACTACCACCTTTGAGGGGAATTGAGCATCAAATTGATCTCATTCCGGGAGTTTCTTTGCCCAATAGGCCAGCCTATAGAAGTAATCCACAAGAAACCAAAGAGATTCAAAGACAAGTGGATGAACTCATTAGCAAAGGTTGGGTAAGAGATAGTATGAGTCCTTGTGCTGTCCCAGTGATTTTGGTCCCTAAAAAGGATGGGACATGGCGCATGTGTTCCGATTGTAGAACCCTTAATAACATCACCATTAAATATAGGCATCCTATACCCAGGCTTGATGATTTGCTTGATGAATTGCATGGTGCATGTTACTTCTCTAAAATCGATTTAAAAAGTGGATACAATCAAATTAGGATTAGAGAAGGGGATGAATGGAAAACTGCTTTTAAAACAAAATATGGTTTGTATG
Source organism: Glycine soja (assembly GCF_004193775.1). Classification (NCBI taxonomy): domain Eukaryota; kingdom Viridiplantae; phylum Streptophyta; class Magnoliopsida; order Fabales; family Fabaceae; genus Glycine; species Glycine soja. Next base: position 23,566,437 of record NC_041013.1, read on the forward strand.
AATGGTTGGTTATGCCTTTTGGCCTAACTAACGCTCCTAGCACTTTCATGAGATTAATGAACCATATCTTGAGAGAGTTCATAGGAAAGTTCGTTGTGGTGTACTTTGATGATATTCTTATCTATAGCACTTCACTTGATTTGCATATTGATCATTTAAAATCTGTCTTGACTGTGCTTAGAGAAGAACAATTGTATGCCAATCTTGAAAAATGCATCTTTTGTACTAACCATGTTGTGTTTCTTGGTTTTGTTGTGAGTTCAAAAGGAGTGCAAGTGGATGAGGAGAAGGTTAGGGTTATTCAAGAATGGCCTACACCTAAGTCTGTGACCGAGGTGAGGAGTTTTCATGGCTTAGCAAGTTTTTATAGACGATTTGTGAAGGATTTTAGCACATTGGCAGCACCTCTCAATGAAGTGCTCAAGAAAAATGTTGGTTTCAAATGGGGAGAGAAACAAGAAGAAGCTTTCAATGTTCTTAAGCAAAAGCTAACTAATGCCCCCATACTTGCGTTGCCAAACTTTCAAAAATCTTTTGAAATTGAGTGTGATGCTTCAAATGTTGGGATTGGGGCTGTGTTGATGCAAGAAGGCCATCCAATTGCTTATTTTAGTGAAAAGTTAAGTGGTCCTACCCTTAACTATTCAACTTATGATAAGGAGTTGTATGCCTTAGTACGTGCTTTGAAAACATGGCAACACTACCTTTATCCCAAGGAATTTGTCATTCATAGTGACCATGAGTCCCTCAAATATATCAAGGGGCAAGGCAAGCTTAACAAAAGGCATGCGAAGTGGGTGGAATTCCTAGAGCAATTCCCTTATGTTATCAAACATAAAAAGGGAAAAGGTAATATTGTAGCCGATGCTCTTTCTCGGCGTCATGCATTACTTTCTATGCTTGAAACAAAATTGATTGGTCTTGAATGTTTGAAAAGCATGTATGAAAATGATGAAACTTTTGCAGAAATTTTTAAAAATTGTGAAAAATTTTCAGAAAATGGTTTCTTTAGACATGAAGGCTTTCTTTTCAAAGAAAACAAATTGTGTGTGCCTAAATGTTCTACTAGAAATTTGCTTGTTTGTGAAGCACATGAAGGAGGTTTAATGGGGCATTTTGGGGTCCAAAAGACTCTAGAAACATTACAAGAACATTTTTATTGGCCTCATATGAAAAAGGATGTGCAGAAATTTTGTGAACATTGCATTGTATGTAAAAAGGCGAAGTCTAAGGTAAAGCCTCATGGATTGTATACTCCATTGCCAATTTCGGAGTATCCTTGGATTGATTTATCCATGGATTTTGTTTTGGGGCTGCCAAAAACAAGCAATGGTAGAGATTCCATTTTTGTGGTTGTTGATAGGTTTTCTAAAATGGCTCATTTTATTCCATGTAAAAAAATTGATGATGCTTCCCATGTGGCTGATTTGTTTTTCAAGGAGATTGTGAGACTCCATGGTTTGCCAAGGAGCATTGTTAGTGATAGGGACTCTAAGTTCCTAAGCCATTTTTGGAGGACTTTGTGGAGCAAGTTGGGCACTAAATTGTTATTTTCAACCACTTGTCACCCACAAACCGATGGGGAAACGGAAGTTGTTAATAGGACTTTGGGAACTTTCCTTAGGACAGTTTTGAGGAAGAACTTAAAAACTTGGGAAGCTTGTTTACCCCATGTTGAATTTGCTTACAATAGAGCTGTTCATAGCACCACTAATTGTTCTCCTTTTGAAGTTGTTTATGGTTTTAACCTACTAACTCCTCTTGATCTTTTGCCTATGCCTAATGTTTCTGTTTTTAAGCATAAAGAAGGTCAAGCAAAGGCGGACTATGTGAAGAAGCTTCATGAGAGAGTCAAAGATCAAATTGAGAGGAAAAATAAAAGCTATGCTAAACAAGCCAACAAAGGGAGAAAGAAGGTTGTCTTCGAACCCGGAGATTGGGTTTGGGTGCACATGAGAAAAGAAAGGTTTCCGGAACAAAGGAAATCAACGCTTCAACCAAGGGGAGATGGACCATTTCAAGTGCTTGAAAGAATCAATGACAATGCTTACAAAGTTGAGCTGCCCGGTGAGTATAATGTTAGTTCCACCTTCAATGTCTCTGATTTATTTCTTTTTGATGCAGATGGAGAATCCGATTTGAGGACAAATCCTTCTCAAGAGGGAGAGAATGATGAGGACATGTTCAAGAGCAAGGGCAAGGATCCACTTGAAGGACTTGGAGGACCTATGACAAGGGCTAGAGCAAGGAAAGCCAAGGAAGCTCTTCAACAAGTGCTGTCCATACTATTTGAATACAAGCCCAAGTTTCAAGGAGAAAAGTCCAAGGTTGTGAGTTGTATCATGGCCCAAATGGAGGAGGACTAAATGACACCACTTTGTCTCAATTTTAGAGTGTTTAGTTTGTCTAAATAATGACCCAAACCTTGTAAAGTTGGCTGACCAAAAATATGTTTTGGGTTAATCAACTAAAAGGGCTTTAGTTAGGTTTAGTTCAAGTTGTAATAAGGGCCCAATTGGCAACCCAGGCATCAGCCTTTTGGGAGACCAAATGGTGGCTGACTTGTTGGCTGTTGGGGGTGACTTTTGGTTGCCACAATTTCAGTTACACTCAGCCATTAAGTTTTTTTTAATTCCCTAGGTTAATGGCATTAAGTTATTTTAATTCTAGGTTAGTGGGTCATTACTAAAATCTGCTGTAAAGCTTCTATATAAGCTGAACCATTTTATCAATAAACACAAGTTGAGTTTTATTCAGAAAATTAGAGTTTATCTCTTTTATCTTAGTGAGAGTGATTCTCCTAAATTCTTGAGTGATTCAAGAACACCTTGGCTGTATCAAAGGACTTTCACAACCTTTGTGTGTTGCCCTCGCTGGAAAGAGTGATTCTTTCCTTCCTTTCATCATCACCCTTGTTCTTTCAAACCACAATTCCAGAAAATCCACCTCTGCCCAGAATTATCTCGTGGCCATAACTCCCATTTTACGTACTCAAATTAAGATTCTTGAGCCTAAATTGAATTTCAAAACGAGACCTTTCACGTCGTTTTGGAATCACCTCATTTGGAGCCCTGTAGCTTCAGTTATTGCCATTTCTATATTTCTGTCCAGCCACCACTTAACCTACGTTTTACCATCCCATTCATCCATTTTATGCCAAGAACCACCTTATTAAGACCCACGAAATTAGCCACCTTATTTTCCATCCTTTCCTTAATCAATTTCCGCATTTTCCATCAAGGTTTAATCCTAGACGATCCTAAGTCAGCCCTTGTGCCATGTGGGTTCATATCATTTGGTATCAGAGCTCCGGTTCTAGGATCAACACTTCCTTTGCTGGAAATATTGGGTAACATCCTTCTTTATTCTCTTTGCCATTTATATTACCTTCTTATTCATATATATTTTTTTAGGCTGAACCATTGCAAAAGTTAAGCCTTTTGATCTCTTTGTTATAAAAAAAAAAAAAAAAAGAAGCAGCCGACATTGATCGAAAAAAATGACAGTCGACGTCGGCCAGGAAACATGACCAATCGAGGTCTATAAATTAAGCTTCACAGGATGAGGCCGATCGAACATTTCCTTACTGACATCATGCAAATTTCGTTCACGGATTGAATTGAAAACTCAATAGCCGACATCGGTCCTGAAATTGCCCCGACTGATATTTTGCAGCCGACATTGCGCAATTTTTTTTCTAAAAACGCTCGCTGGCAGATGTTTTTTTTACGGCAGAGGAAGTTTTCTTGTTTTGGTGTTGCATAAAAAATTTACAATATAGGTCAGCTAGGTTTTTTTGTGCGAGCTCAACCGACGTTATGTTTTGGCCGAAACTGGCATGTTCCCATTAATTCGGCCAGGAACACATTAGCCCACCTCGGCAAAAAAATATTTGCTATCCGACTTCATGCATATTTCATTCAGGGATTGAATAAAAGACACAATAGCCGACATCGGTCGTGAAATAGCGCCAACTGATATTTTTCAGCCGACATTGAGCCATTTTTTTAAAAAAACGCTTTCTGGCATATAATGTTTATTTTTATGGCAGAGGAAGTTTTCTTGTTTTGGTGTTGCATAAAAAATTTACAATGTTCGTCGGCTAGGTTTTTTTGTGCGAGCTCAACCGACGTTTTGTTTCGGCCGAAACTGGCATGTTCCCATTAATTCGGCCAGGAAAACACTAGGCCACCTCGGCAAAAAAATATTTGCTAACCGACTTCAAGCATATTTGATATGAACCCTCATGGCAGAAGGGCTGACTTAGGATCGTCTAGAATTAAACCTTGATGGAAAATGCGGAAATTGATTAAGGAAAGGATGAAAAATAAGGTGGTTAATTTCGTGGGTCTTAATAAGGTGGTTCTTGGCATAAAATGGATGAATGCGATTGTAAAATGTAGGTTAAGTGGTGGCTGGACAGAATTATAGAAATGGCAATAACTGAAGCTACAGGGCTCCAAATGAGGTGATTCCAAAACGAGGTGAAAGGCCTCGTTTTGAAAGTCAATTTAGGCTCAAGAATCATTTAATTTGAGTGCGTAAAATGGGAGTTATGGCCACGAGATAATTCTGGGCAGAGGTGGATTTTCTGGAATTGTGGTTTGAAAGAACAAGGGTGAAGATGAAAGGAAGGAAAGAATCACTCTTTCCAGCGAGGGCAACACACAAAGGTTGTGAAAGTCCTTTGATACAGCCAAGGTGTTCTTGAATCACTCAAGAATTTAGGAGAATCACTCTCACTAAGATAAAAGAGATAAACTCTAATTTTCTGAATAAAACTCAACTTGTGTTTATTGATAAAATGGTTCAGCTTATATAGAAGCTTTGCAGCAGATTTTAGTAATGATCCACTAACCTAGAATTAAAATAACTTAATGCCATTAACCTAGGGAATTAAAAAAAACTTAATGGCTGAGTGTAACTGAAACTGTGGCAACCAAAAGTCACCCCCAACAGCCAACAAGTCAGCCACCATTTGGTCTCCCAAAAGGCTGATGCCTAGGTTGCAAATTGGGCCCTTATTACAACTTGAACTAAACCTAACTAAAGCCCTTTTAGTTGATTAACCCAAAACATATTTTTGGTCAGCCAACTTTACAAGGATTGGGCCATTATTTAGACAAACTAAACACTCTAAAATTGAGACAAAGTGGTGTCATTTAGTCCTCCTCCATTTGGGCCATGATACAACTCACAACCTTGGACTATTCTCCTTGAAACTTGGGCTTGTATTCAAATAGTATGGACAGCACTTGTTGAAGAGCTTCCTTGGCTTTCCTTGCTCTAGCCCTTGTCATAGGTCCCCCAAGTCCTTCAAGTGGGTCCTTGCCCTTGCTCTTGGTCATGTCCTCATCAATATTTCATTCAGGGATTGAATAGAAAACTCAATAGCCGACAACGGTCGTGAAATAGCCCCCACTGATATTTTTAAGCCGACATTGCGCAATTTTTATTTAAAAACGCTTGCTGGCAGATAATATTTTTTTTTACGGCAGAGGAAGTTTTCTTGTTTTGGTGTTGCATAAAAAATATACAATGTAGGTCGGCTAGGTTTTTTTGTGCGAGCTCAACCGACGTTTTGTTTCAGCCGAAACTGGCATGTTCCGATTTATTCAGCCAGGAAAACATTAGCCCATCTCGACAAAAAAATATAATTCACCGATATTGACCGAAAAAATGACAGTCGTCGTCGGTCAGGAAAGATGACCGATCGAGGTCTAAAAAAGATGCTTCACAGGATGATGCTGATCGAACATTTCCTAACCGACATCATGCAAATTTTGTTCACAGATTGAATTGAAGACTCAATAGCCGACATTGGTCGTGAAATAGCCCCAACTGATATTTTTCAGCCGTCATTGAGCAATTTTTAAAAAAAAACTCTCGCTGGTAGATAATGTTTATTTTTACGGCAGAGGAAGTTTTCGTGTTTTGGTGTTGCATAAAAAAAATTACAAGGTACGTCGGCTAGGTTTTTTTGTGCGAGCTCAACCGACGTTTTGTTTCAGCCGAAACTGGCATGTTCCCATTTATTCGGCCAGGAAAATATTAGCCCATCTCGGCAAAAAGATATTATTCACCGATATTGATCGAAAAAAATGACAGTTGACGTCGGCCAGGAAAGATGACCGATCGAAGTCTAAAAAAGAAGCTTCACAGGATGATGCCGATCGAACAATTCCTAACCGACATCATGAAAATCTCGTTCATGGATTGAATTGAAAACTCATTAGCCGACATCGGTCGTGAAGTAGCCCCGACTGATATTTTTCAGCCGACATTGCGCAATTTTTTTTTTAAAAACGCTCGTTGGCAGATAATGTTTTTTTTTTTTTTACGGCAGAGGAAGTTTTCTTTTTTTGGTGTTGCATAAAAAATTTACAATGTACGTCGGCTAGGTTTTTTCGTGCGAGCGCAACCGACGTTTTGTTTCGGTCGAAACTGGCTTGTTCCCATTAATTCGGCCAGGAAAGTATTAGCCCACCTCGGAAAAAAAATATTTGCTGACCGACTTCATGCATATTTCATTCAGGGATTGAATAGAAAACTCAATAGCCGACAACGGTCGTGAAATAGCCACGACTGATATTTTTCAGCCGACATTGCACATTTTTTATTTAAAAACGCTCGCTAGCAGATAATGTTTTTTTTATAGCAGAGGAAGTTTTCTTGTTTTGGTGTTACATAAAAAATGTACAATGTAGGTCGGTTAGATTTTTTTGTGCGAGCACAACCGACGTTTTGTTTCGGCCGAAACTGGCATGTTTTGATTTATTCGGCCAGGAAAACATTAGCCCATCTCGACAAAAAAATATAATTCACCGATATTGGCCGAAAAAAATGACAGTCGACGTCAGTCAGGAAAGATGACCGATCGAGGTCTAAAAAACATGCTTCATAAGATGATGCCGATCGGACATTTCCTAACTGACATCATGCAAATTTCGTTCACGGATTGAATTGAAAACTCATTAGCCAACATCGGTCGTGAAGTTGCCCTTATTGATATTATTCAGCTGACATTGAGCAATTTTTTTTTAAAAAACTCTCGCTGTCAGATATTGTTTATTTTTACGGCAGAGGAAGTTTTCTTGTTTTGGTGTTGCATAAAAAATTTACAATGTATCTCGGCTAGGTTTTTTTGTGCGACCTAAACCGACCTTTTGTTTCGGTCGAAACTGGCATGTTCTCATTTATTCGGCCAGGAAAACATTAACCCACCTCGGCAAAAAAATATTTGCCAACCGACTTCATGCATATTTCATTCAGGGATTGAATAGAAAACTCAATAGCCGACAACGGTCGTGAAATAGCCCCGACTGATATTTTTCAACCGCCATTGCGCAATTTTTATTTAAAAACGCTCGCTGACAGATAATGTTTTTTTTACGGCAGAGGAAGTTTTCTTGTTTTGGGGTTGCATAAAAAATGTACAATGTAGGTCGGCAAGGTTTAATTGTGCGAGCTCAACCGACGTTTTGTTTCGGCCGAAACTTGCATGTTTCGATTTATTCGGCCAGGAAAACATTAGCCCATCTTGACAAAAAAATATTATTCGCCGATATTGATCGAAAAAAATGACAATCGACGTTGGCCTGGAAAGATGACCGATCGAGGTTTAAAAAAGATGCTTCACAGGATGATGCCGATCGAACATTTCCTAACCGACATCATGCAAATTTTGTTCGTGGATTGAATTGAAGACTCAAGAGCCGACAACGGTCGTGAAATAGCCCCAAATGATATTTTTCAGCCGACATTGCGCAATTTTTTTAAATAAACTCTCGCTGGTAGATAATATTAATTTTTACGGCAGAGTAAGTTTTCTTGATTTGGTGTTGCATAAAAAATTTACAATGTATCTCGGCTAGGTTTTTTTGTGCAAGCTCAACTGACGTTTTGTTTCGGCCGAAACTGGCATGTTCCCATTTATTCGGCCAGGAAAACTTTAGGTCGTCTCGGCAAAAAGATATTATTCACCAATATTGATCGAAAAAAATGACAGTCGACGTCGGACAGGAAAGATGACCAATCGAGGTCTAAAAAAGAAACTTCATCAGATGACGCCGATCGAACCTTTCCTAACCGACATCATGCAAATTTCGTTCACGGATTGAATTGAAAACTCATTAGCCGACATCGGTCGTGAAGTAGCCCCGACTGATATTTTTCAGCCGACATTGAGAATAATTTTTTAAAAAAACTCTCACTGGCAGATAATGTTGATTTTTACGGCAGAAGAAGTTTTCTTGTTTTGGTGTTTCATAAAAAATTTACAATGTATCTCGGCTAGGTTTTTTTCTGCGAGCTGAACCGACCTTTTGTTTCGGCCGAAACTGGCATGTTCCAATTAATTCGGCCAGGAAAACATTAGCCCACCTCGGCAAAAAAATATTTGCCAACCGACTTCATGCATATTTCATTCAGGGATTGAATAGAAAACTCAATAGCCGAAAACGGTCGTCAAATAGCCCCGACTGATATTTTTCAGCCGACATTGCGCAATTTTTATTTAAAAACGCTCGCTGGCAGATAATGTTTTTTTTACGGCAGAGGAAGTTTTCTTGTTTTGGTGTTGCATAAAAAATGTACAATATAGGTCGGCTAGGTTATTTTGTGCGAGCTCAACCGACGTTCTATTTCGGCCGAAACTGGAATGTTCCGATTTATTCGGCCAGGAAAACATTAGTCCATCTCAACAAAAAAATATAATTCATCGATATTGACCCAAAAAAATGACAGTCGACGTCGGTCAGGAAAGATGACCGATCGAGGTCTAAAAAAGATGCTTCACAGGATGATGCTGATCGAACATTTCCTAACCGACATCATGCAAATTTTGTTCGTGGATTGAATTGAAGACTCAATAGCCGACAACGGTCGTGAAATAGCCCCGACTGATATTTTTCAGCCGACATTGAGCAATTTTTAAAAAAAAACTCTCGCTGGTAGATAATGTTGATTTTTACGGCAAAGGAAGTTTTCTTGTTTTGGTGTTGCATAAAAAATTTACAATGTATCTCGGCTAGGTTTTTTTTTGCGAGCTCAACCAACGTTTTGTTTCGGCCGAAACTGGCATGTTCCCATTTATTTGGCCAGGAAAACATTAGCCCATCTCGGCAAAAAGATATTATTCACCGATATTGATCGAAAAAAATGACAGTCGACGTCGGCCAGGAAAGATGACAGATCGAAGTCTAAACAAGAAGCTTCATCAGATGACGCCGATCGAACCTTTCCTAACCGACATCATGCAAATTTTGTTCACGGATTGAATTGAAGACTCAATAGCCGACATCGGTCGTGAAATAGCCCCGACTGATATTTTTCAGCCGACATTGAGCCATTTTTTTAAAAAAACTCTCACTGGCAGATAATGTTTATTTTTATGGCAGAGGAAGTTTTCTTGTTTTGGTGTTGCATAAAAAATTTACAATGTACGTCAGCTAGGTTTTTTGTGCGAGCTCAACCGACGTTTTGTTTCGGCCGAAACTGGCATGTTCCCATTTATTCGGTCAGGAAAACATTAGCCCGTCTCGGCAAAAAGATATTATTCACCGATATTGATCGAAAAAAATGACAGTCGACGTTGGCCTCGAAACATGACCGATCGAGGTCTATAAATGAAGCTTCACAGGATGTCGCCGATCGAACATTTCCTTACCGACATCATGCAAATTTTGTTCACGGATCGAATTGAAAACTCAATAGCCGACATCGGTTGTGCAATAGCCCCAACTGATATTTTTCAGCCGACATTGAGCAATTTTTTTAAAAAAAACTCCCGATGGTAGATAATGTTTTTTTTACAGCAGAGGAAGTTTTCTTGTTTTGGTGTTGCATAAAAAATTTACAATGTACGTCAGCTAGGTTTTTTGTGCGAGCTCAACCGACGTTTTGTTTCGGCCGAAACTGGCATGTTCCCATTTATTCGGTCAGGAAAACATTAGCCCGTCTCGGCAAAAAGATATTATTCACCGATATTGATCGAAAAAAATGACAGTCGACGTTGGCCCCGAAACATGACCGATCGAGGTCTATAAATGAAGCTTCACAGGATGTCGCCGATCGAACATTTCCTTACCGACATCATGCAAATTTTGTTCACGGATCGAATTGAAAACTCAATAGCCGACATCGGTTGTGCAATAGCCCCAACTGATATTTTTCAGCCGACATTGAGCAATTTTTTTTAAAAAAACTCCCGATGGTAGATAATGTTTTTTTTACAGCAGAGGAAGTTTTCTTGTTTTGGTGTTGCATAAAAAATTTACAATGTACGTCAGCTAGGTTTTTTGTGCGAGCTCAACCGACGTTTTGTTTCGGCCGAAACTGGCATGTTCCCATTTATTCGGTCAGGAAAACATTAGCCCGTCTCGGCAAAAAGATATTATTCACCGATATTGATCGAAAAAAATGACAGTCGACGTTGGCCCCGAAACATGACCGATCGAGGTATATAAATGAAGCTTCACAGGATGTCGCCGATCGAACATTTCCTTACCAACATCATGCAAATTTTGTTCACGGATCGAATTGAAAACTCAATAGCCGACATCGGTTGTGCAATAGCCCCAACTGATATTTTTCAGCCGACATTGAGCAATTTTTTTAAAAAAAACTCCCGATGGTAGATAATGTTTTTTTTACAGCAGAGGAAGTTTTCTTGTTTTGGTGTTGCATAAAAAATTTACAATGTACGTCGGCTAGGTTTTTTGTGCGAGCTCAACCGACGTTTTGTTTCGGCAGAAACTGGCATATTCCCATTTATTCAGCCAGGAAAACATTAACCCACCTCGGCAAAAAAATATTTGCCAACCGACTTCATGCATATTTCATTCATGGATTGAATAGAAAACTCAATAGCCGACAACGGTCGTCAAATAGCCCCGACTGATATTTTTCAGCCGACATTGCGCAATTTTTATTTAAAAACGCTCGTTGGCAGATAATGTTTTTTTTTACGCTAGAGGAAGTTTTCTTGTATTGGTGTTGCATAAAAAATGTACAATATAGGTCGGCTAGGTCTTTTTGTGCGAGCTCAACCGACGTTCTGTTTTGGCCGAAACTGGCATGTTCCGATTTATTCGGCCAGGAAAACATTAGCCCATCTCAACAAAAAAATATAACTCACCGATATTGACCGAAAAAAATGACAGTCGACGTCGGTCAGGAAAGATGGCCGATGGAGGTCTAAAAAAGATGCTTCACAGGAAGATGCTGATCGAACATTTCCTAACCGACATCTTGCAAATTTTGTTCACGGATTGAATTGAAGACTCAATAGCCAACATCGGTCGTGAAATAGCCCCGACTGATATTTTTCAGACAACATTGAGCAATTTTTTTAAAAAAACTCTCGTTGGCAGATGATGTTTAATTTTACGGCAGAGGAAGTTTTCTTGTTTTGGTGTTGCATAAAAAATTTACAATGTATCTCGGCTAGGTTTTTTTGTGCGAGCTCAACCGACGTTTTGTTTCGGCCGAAACTGGCATGTTCCCATTTATTCGGCCAGGAAAGCATTAACCCTCCTCGGCAAAAAAATATTTGCCAACCGACTTCATGCATATTTCATCCAGGGATTGAATAGAAAACTCAATAGCCGACAACGGTCGTGAAATAGCCCCGACTGATATTTTTCATCCGACATTGCGCAGTTTTTATTTAAAAACGCTCGCTGGCAGATAATGTTTTTTTTTACGACAGAGGAAATTTTCTTGTTTTGGTGTTGCATAAATGATGTGAACCTGAGTAGGAGCGGATCGCTTGATACAGGTTATCGAGTTTGGATGACACCACTTCCGATGAAGGAAGCTTCCGGTGAAGGAAGATAAGTCACGGTAGACGCCACTTCCAGTGAAGGAAGATAAGTCAGGGTAGACACCACAAGGATTACCTTGATAAGTCTGATAATTGGTTCAACAAGGAACCCAGAGAGAAACTCTCACCCAATTTTATGAAAATGCCCAAAAGTTTTCTTATTCAAAACAAAAACCAATACTTATAGTGTAGCTGAACAAAAAGATAAAAATAGACATGGGCCTTCTAAACAGTTTGGGTCAAAATTACAATAAAAATAAATTATAACTAAAAACTTATTTAACTTGGGCCTTCAAATTAGTTTGGGCCTTCAACAACAATTAATAGTCTTGATAGTGTCTCTGCCTCTGGGCCTTCATCCTTCTCCACTTGGGCCTTCACCCTTCTCCACTCGGGGGCTTTGTCCTTCTCCACTTGGGCCTTTAGCCTGTATTTGGCCAGTTTCATGATTCTCATCATTCCCTCCTTCTTGGAAAACATTTGTCCTCAAATGTCCAGGATTATCACCGGGTTCAAGTACCACTTCCTTCCTTTTCTTGTTGGCTTGCTTGGCATAGCTTTCATTCTTCTTTGCAATTTGCACCTTCACTTGGTCATACAATCTTTTCACATACTCAACTTTGGCATGCGCATCCTTATGTTGAATCTCTTGGGGATTGCTTTTGTAAGTTGGCCTGTTAGGCAATGAAGCTCCGGGGAGGAGATCAACTTGATGTTCTATGCCTCTTGAAGGTGGCAGTCCATGAGGAATCTCCTTAGGAAAGACATTTTTAAATTCCTGCAATAAGGGTTGAACACTAGGAGAAATAGAAATAGTAAACTCATTAGAATTATCAGTAGAAATTTTACTGTCTTTGCAATACTGTAGATTGAGTGGTTCATGAGCAGGTAACACTTTCCTCACTTCACTCGCCTCTGCAAAATAATTAAATTTTCTCTCATGTGTATCACTCTCTCTCTTATGTGTATCACTCTTTTCCTCGGGTGTATCACTCTTCTTTTTCATATTCCTTTGTGGTGCCTCACTATTTTCTTTCTCTTGTTCTCTCTTTTCTCTCATTCTGATTTGGTCATCACACACTTCTCTAGGGGATAGAGGTTTAAGAGTAAACGAGGAAGATTTGGCTATTCATCTGTAGGGCTCTTCTTTGTTACGGTTCAACAAACGTTGCATTTGTGTAGTCCACGCGTCCAGAAATAAGCGCTGAGATTCGTCCAGTTGATGATATACACCACCATTGTCACCAGCTCTTGCCATGATTAAGGAACAAAGAATTTTGCAGTAAATTAAAAAACAATGCAGGACCTCACCACACTCTACTCACGTGTTTCTCTCTTTGATGGTAGTTCACTCGTGTTTGATGCTCTCAATATAGGCTTTTGTGTGATGTTTTCACTCTTGCCTTTTACCACTCACTCCCTCTTAAGTTCCTGGATGAATCAAATTAGACACACAAGGTATATAACAGGAAAGACAGTTTAATTATAGCAGATTTAATTTGGATAAGAAATCTGATTTGATTTTGGTTAACAGATTAGACTTGATTTGGATTTAGATTTGATTTGGATAACAGATTAGACTTGATTTGATTTGGATAACAAATCTGATTTGGATAACAAATTTTGATTTGATTTAATTTGGATAACAGATCAGATTTGGATAACAAATTAGATTTAATTTGGATAACAGATATGATAACAAATAAGATAATAGATAGGATAGCAGATCAGATAACAGATATGACAAGTAAACTTCAAATGCTCATAACTTTTGCTATGGTTGTCCGTTTGAGGCCCACTATATATCAAAACGCTCAGAATTCAGAGGAGAATCTAGAATAGGAGATTTGATCCACGATTTTCTTTCCAAAAAAAATACCTCTAAATGCCTCAATTTCGTGTTCAAAGATCAAACACCCACTTTTTTTTTTCAAATTTTTTTGCAATTTCTTTTTTACACAAAGTGTGAAAGACACAAGAAACAAGAACAAGAACGCAAATAACAGAACACAAGACGCAAACAAAAACGAAACAAGATGTAAACAAGAACGCAAATAACAGAACAAGGACAAAAACACCAACCTAGACAAATTACAAAGAAAAAAAATAGGATAGGATAGGATAGAACCTGTATCAAGAGCCGAAGCTCTAATACCAGATGATGTGAACCTGAGTAGGAGCGGATCGCTTGATACAGGTTATAGAGTTTGGATGACGCCACTTCCGATGAAGGAAGATAAGTCAGGGTAGACGCCACTTCCGGTGAAGGAAGATAAGTCACGGTAGACGCCACTTTCAGTGAAGGAAGATAAGTCAGGGTAGACGCCACAAGGATTACCTTGATAAGTCTGATAATTGGTTCAACAAGGAACCCAGAGAGAAACTCTCACCCAATTTGATATGAACCCTCATGGCACAAGGGCTGACTTAGGATCGTCTAGGATTAAACCTTGATGGAAAATGCGGAAATTGATTAAGGAAAGGATGGAAAATAAGGTGGTTAATCTCGTGGGTCTTAATAAGGTGGTTTCTGGCATAAAATGGATGAATGGGATGGTAAAACGTAGGTTAAGTGGTGGCTGGACAGAAATATAGAAATGGCAATAACGGAAGCTACAGGGCTCCAAATGAGGTGATTCCAAAACGAGGTGAAAGGTCTCGTTTTGAAATTCAATTTAGGCTCAAGAATCACTTAATTTGAGTGTGTGAAATGGGAGTTATGGTCCCGAGATAATTTTGGGCAGAGGTGGATTTTCTGGAATTGTGGTTTGAAAGAACAAGGGTGGAGATGATAGGAAGGAAAGAATCACTCTTTCCAGCGAGGGCAACACACAAAGGATGTGAAAGTCCTTTGATACAGCCAGGGTGTTCTTGAATCACTCAAGAATTTAGGAGAATCACTCTCACTAAGATAAAAGAGATAAACTCTAATTTTCTGAATAAAACTCAACTTGTGTTTATTGATAAAATGGTTCAGCTTATATAGAAGCTTTACAGCAGATTTTAGTAATGACCCACTAACCTAGAATTAAAATAACTTAATGCCATTAACCTAGGGAATTAAAACAAACTAAATGGCTGAGTGTAACTGAAATTGTTGGCAACCAAAAGTCACCCCCAACAGCCAACAAGTCAGCCACCATTTGGTCTCCCAAAAGGCTGATGCCTAGGTTGCCAATTGGGCCCTTATTACAACTTGAACTAAAGCCCTTTTAGTTGATTAACCCAAAACATATTTTTGGTCAGCCAACTTTACAAGGATTGGGCCATTATTTAGACAAACTAAACACTCTAAAATTGAAATAAAGTGGTGTCATTTAGTCCTCCATTTGGGCCATGATACAACTCACAACCTTGGATTTTTCTCCTTGAAACTTGGGCTTGTATTCAAATAGTATGGACAGCACTTGTTGAAGAGCTTCCTTGGCTTTCCTTGCTCTAGCCCTTGTCATAGGTCCTCCAAGTCCTTCAAGTGGATCCTTGCCCTTGCTCTTGGTCATGTCCTCATCAATAGGTCCTCCAAGTCCTTCAAGTGGATCCTTGCCCTTGCTCTTGGTCATGTCCTCATCATTCTCTCCCTCTTGAGAAGGATTTGTCCTCAAATCGGATTCTCCATCTGCATCAAAAAGAGATAAATCAGAGACATTGAAGGTGGAACTAACATTATACTCACCGGGCAGCTCAACTTTGTAAGCATTGTCATTGATTCTTTCAAGCACTTGAAATGGTCCATCTCCCCTTGGTTGAAGCTTTGATTTCCTTTGTTCCGGAAACCTTTCTTTTCTCATGTGCACCCAAACCCAATCTCCGGGTTCGAAGACAACCTTCTTTCTCCCTTTGTTGGCTTGTTTAGCATAGCTTTTATTTTTCCTCTCAATTTGATCTTTGACTCTCTCATGAAGCTTCTTCACATAGTCCGCCTTTGCTTGACCTTCTTTATGCTTAAAAACAGAAACATTAGGCATAGGCAAAAGATCAAGAGGAGTTAGTGGGTTAAAACCATAAACAACTTCAAAAGGAGAACAATTAGTGGTGCTATGAACAGCTCTATTGTAAGCAAATTCAACATGGGGTAAACAAGCTTCCCAAGTTTTTAAGTTCTTCCTCAAAACTGTCCTAAGCAAAGTTCCCAAAGTCCTATTAACAACTTCCGTTTGCCCATCGGTTTGTGGGTGACAAGTGGTTGAAAATAACAATTTAGTGCCCAACTTGCTCCACAAAGTCCTCCAAAAATGGCTTAGGAACTTAGAGTCCCTATCACTAACAATGCTCCTTGGCAAACCATGGAGTCTCACAATCTCCTTGAAAAACAAATCAGCCACATGGGAAGCATCATCAACTTTTTTACATGGAATAAAATGAGCCATTTTAGAAAACCTATCAACAACCACAAAAATGGAATCTCTACCATTGCTTGTTTTTGGCAGCCCCAAAACAAAATCCATGGATAAATCAATCCAAGGATACTCCGGAATTGGCAATGGAGTATACAATCCATGAGGCTTTACCTTAGACTTTGCCTTTTTACATACAATGCAATGTTCACAAAATTTCTGCACATCCTTTTTCATATGAGGCCAATAAAAATGTTCTTGTAATGTTTCTAGAGTCTTTTGGACCCCAAAATGCCCCATTAAACCTCCTTCATGTGCTTCACAAACAAGCAAATTTCTAGTAGAACATTTAGGCACACACAATTTGTTTTCTTTGAAAAGAAAGCCTTCATGTCTAAAGAAACCATTTTCTGAAAATTTTTCACAATTTTTAAAAATTTCTCCAAAAGTTTCATCATTTTCATACATGCTTTTCAAACATTCAAGACCAATCAATTTTGTTTCAAGCATAGAAAGTAATGCATGACGCCGAGAAAGAGCATCGGCTACAATATTACCTTTTCCCTTTTTATGTTTGATAACATAAGGGAATTGCTCTAGGAATTCCACCCACTTCGCATGCCTTTTGTTAAGCTTGCCTTGCCCCTTGATATATTTGAGGGACTCATGGTCACTATGAATGACAAATTCCTTGGGATAAAGGTAGTGTTGCCATGTTTTCAAAGCCCGTACTAAGGCATACAACTCCTTATCATAAGTTGAATAGTTAAGGGTAGGACCACTTAACTTTTCACTAAAATAAGCAATTGGATGGCCTTCTTGCATCAACACAGCCCCAATCCCAACATTTGAAGCATCACACTCAATTTCAAAAGATTTTTGAAAGTTTGGCAACGCAAGTATGGGGGCATTAGTTAGCTTTTGCTTAAGAACATTGAAAGCTTCTTCTTGTTTCTCTCCCCATTTGAAACCAACATTTTTCTTGAGCACTTCATTGAGAGGTGCTGCCAATGTGCTAAAATCCTTCACAAATCGTCTATAAAAACTTGCTAAGCCATGAAAACTCCTCACCTCGGTCACAGACTTAGGTGTAGGCCATTCTTGAATAGCCCTAACCTTCTCCTCATCAACTTGCACTCCTTTTGAACTCACAACAAAACCAAGAAACACAACATGGTTAGTACAAAAGATGCATTTTTCAAGATTGGCATACAATTGTTCTTTTCTAAGCACAGTCAAGACAGATTTTAAATGATCAATATGCAAATCAAGTGAAGTGCTATAGATAAGAATATCATCAAAGTACACCACAACAAACTTTCCTATGAACTCTCTCAAGATATGGTTCATTAATCTCATGAAAGTGCTAGGAGCGTTAGTTAGGCCAAAAGGCATAACCAACCATTCATACAAACCATATTTTGTTTTAAAAGCAGTTTTCCATTCATCCCCTTCTCTAATCCTAATTTGATTGTATCCACTTTTTAAATCGATTTTAGAGAAGTAACATGCACCATGCAATTCATCAAGCAAATCATCAAGCCTAGGTATAGGATGCCTATATTTAATGGTGATGTTATTAAGGGCTCTACAATCGGAACACATGCGCCATGTCCCATCCTTTTTAGGGACCAAAATCACTGGGACAGCACAAGGACTCATACTATCTCTTACCCAACCTTTGCTAATGAGTTCATCCACTTGTCTTTGAATCTCTTTGGTTTCTTGTGGATTACTTCTATAGGCTGGCCTATTGGGCAAAGAAGCTCCCGGAATGAGATCAATTTGATGCTCAATTCCCCTCAAAGGTGGTAGTCCATTTGGCACATTTGGTGGAAACATGTCTTGAAAATCCTGCAAAAGAGTTTTAACACTAGAAGGCACTTCAAAATCATCAAAAGTGTTAGTGGTCAAAATCTGATTTTTGCAACACAAGATATATAGTGACTGTTTAGCACGAAACAACCTCTTGACCTCACTTTTTGTGGCTAAATAGCTCTCCCTCACTTCAAGTGTTTCACTCTTCTTTTGTTCACTCTTTTTCCTCTCAAGTGTTTCCCTCTTTTTCTCACTCTCAAGTGTTTTGCTCACTTTTTCTTTTTCTTTTTTCTCTTGAAGAAGTTTTTCTCTCATTTTCTTTTGATCCTCACACACTTCTTGTGGACTCAATGGCTTGAGCACAATCTTTTTGTCTTGGTGCATGAAAGAGATCTTGTTGGTGTAACCGTCATGATTGGCTCTTTTATCAAATTGCCATGGTCTCCCCAAAAGTAAGTGACTGGCCTCCATAGGAACAACATCACAAAGTACCTTATCATTGTATTTCCCAATGGAAACGTCCACTTCCACTTGCTGCCTCACTTGCACCTCCCCATCCTTACTAAGCCATTGAAGTTTGTATGGCCTAGGATGTGGTTTAGTAGCTAAATTTAGCTTTGACACTAATCTAGCACTAGCCACATTGGTGCAACTACCTCCATCAATGATCACCATGCACACCTTGCCATTGATTAAACATCTAGTGTGAAAGATGTTTTCTCTTTGGCTCTCCTCCTCATGCTTCAATTGACCACCAAGTAACCGCCTAATCATCAACAAATCTCCCTCCGGAGTCTCCTCTTCCTCTACGTACTCACTCTCCTCTTCCTCTACGTACTCACTCTCCTCTTCCTCTTCAACATCAGATTCACTTATATATTCTCCATCTCTAAGAACCATGGACCTTTTGTTAGGGCACTCATAAGCATAGTGTCCTAGGCCTTGGCACTTGAAACACTTCACATCTCTACTCCTTTTAGAGGGTTCCTCTTGGGACTTTGAGCGAGTTTTTGATGGGATAGGTGTGGAACTACTAGAAGTAGCAGCCCCATCTTTCTTACCTTTGTCTTTCCAACTAGAAGAACCAAAGTTGGTAAAACTCCTCTTAGCCACTCCTTTCCTTTTTAATTGTTGCTCTACTTGGATTGCTTTGTGAAGCAAATCATCCATTTCAACAAACTCCTGCAGCTCAACAATATTACGGATATCATTAGTCAAACCATTAAGAAATCGAGCCATAGTTACCTCCTCATCTTCTTCAATATTTGCTTGAATCATGAGCACATCCATTTCCTTGAAATACTCCTCAACCCCCTTGTTGCCTTGGGTTAGTTTTTGGAGCTTGAATTTCAAGTCCCTTGAGTAACTAGCCGCCACATATCGCTTCCTCATGATCTTTTTCATCTCCGTCCATGTATCAACCATTGGCTCTTCATTTCTTGCTCTCTCCTTTTGTAGCTTGTTCCACCACACAAGAGCATAGTCGGAAAACTCCGTGGCGGCAAGCTTCACCTTCTGGTCCTCCTCATAGTTGTGGCATGAGAAAACATGCTCTATTTTCATCTCCCACTCCAAGTAGGCCTCCGGATCATTCTTTCCTTTAAATGGAGGAATGTTGAGTTTAATACCATCAATTCGGTTTTGTCTAGGAACACCATCATTCCCTCTTCTCCTCCTTTCTTCTTCATTATGATCTCTATTCTCCATTTGATCCAACCTCTCATGGAGCGCATCATCTCGTTGTTTCATTAACCTCTCCATATGTTGCATCAAAGCTTGCATTTGGAATTGCGAAAGCCCCACTCCATCATTAGGATTAGTGCCTGACATCTCAAACAAACAAATCAAACGTAACAAGACAATTATAGTTGTTGTTTGAATACCTCACCCACTCAAGTGTATCACACAATTATGGCTTTTCTCTAATGAAACACTCTTGCCTTTTACCACTCTAATTCCCCTTGAGTTCTTAGGCAATTCAAGAGATTATGGCCACAACAAAGAACAATTCACCAATATGTGTTAGGTAAGGCTAGAGAGACAAGGAAAAGGTTAACCAAGAAAAAGGCTAACAATGTTTTTAGGCACAAATGAAGGAAATAAAATTCAGAATTTAGGAATTCAAGTAACAATCCTTCATGCAACCAATATATTACCTTAAAGAGATTTTTTTTTTTTAAAAGTTCTTCAAGCATGAACCATTCAGCCCAATTTTTTTTTTTTTTTTAATTTTGCTTATACGAAATTCTGCTTCTTCTTTTTTTTTTTTTTTTTATAACAAAGAGATCAAAAGGCTTAACTTTTGCAATGGTTCAGCCTAAAAAAATATATATGAATAAGAAGGTAATATAAATGGCAAAGAGAATAAAGAAGGATGTTACCCAATATTTCCAGCAAAGGAAGTGTTGATCCTAGAACCAGAGCTCTGATACCAAATGATATGAACCCTCATGGCACAAGGGCTGACTTAGGATCGTCTAGGATTAAACCTTGATGGAAAATGCGGAAATTGATTAAGGAAAGGATGGAAAATAAGGTGGTTAATCTCGTGGGTCTTAATAAGGTGGTTTCTGGCATAAAATGGATGAATGGGATGGTAAAACGTAGGTTAAGTGGTGGCTGGACAGAAATATAGAAATGGCAATAACGGAAGCTACAGGGCTCCAAATGAGGTGATTCCAAAACGAGGTGAAAGGTCTCGTTTTGAAATTCAATTTAGGCTCAAGAATCACTTAATTTGAGTGTGTGAAATGGGAGTTATGGTCCCGAGATAATTTTGGGCAGAGGTGGATTTTCTGGAATTGTGGTTTGAAAGAACAAGGGTGGAGATGATAGGAAGGAAAGAATCACTCTTTCCAGCGAGGGCAACACACAAAGGATGTGAAAGTCCTTTGATACAGCCAGGGTGTTCTTGAATCACTCAAGAATTTAGGAGAATCACTCTCACTAAGATAAAAGAGATAAACTCTAATTTTCTGAATAAAACTCAACTTGTGTTTATTGATAAAATGGTTCAGCTTATATAGAAGCTTTACAGCAGATTTTAGTAATGACCCACTAACCTAGAATTAAAATAACTTAATGCCATTAACCTAGGGAATTAAAACAAACTAAATGGCTGAGTGTAACTGAAATTGTTGGCAACCAAAAGTCACCCCCAACAGCCAACAAGTCAGCCACCATTTGGTCTCCCAAAAGGCTGATGCCTAGGTTGCCAATTGGGCCCTTATTACAACTTGAACTAAAGCCCTTTTAGTTGATTAACCCAAAACATATTTTTGGTCAGCCAACTTTACAAGGATTGGGCCATTATTTAGACAAACTAAACACTCTAAAATTGAAATAAAGTGGTGTCATTTAGTCCTCCATTTGGGCCATGATACAACTCACAACCTTGGATTTTTCTCCTTGAAACTTGGGCTTGTATTCAAATAGTATGGACAGCACTTGTTGAAGAGCTTCCTTGGCTTTCCTTGCTCTAGCCCTTGTCATAGGTCCTCCAAGTCCTTCAAGTGGATCCTTGCCCTTGCTCTTGGTCATGTCCTCATCAATAGGTCCTCCAAGTCCTTCAAGTGGATCCTTGCCCTTGCTCTTGGTCATGTCCTCATCACAATTTTATGAAAATGCCCAAAAGTTTTCTTATTCAAAACAAAAACCAATACTTATAGTGTAGCTGAACAAAAAGATAAAAATAGACATGGGCCTTCTAAACAGTTTGGGTCAAAATTACAATAAAAATAAATTATAACTAAAAACTTATTTAACTTGGGCCTTCAAATTAGTTTGGGCCTTCAGCAACAATTAATAGTCTTGATAGTGTCTCTGCCTCTGGGCCTTCATCCTTCTCCACTTGGGCCTTCACCCTTCTCCACTCGGGGGCTTTGTCCTTCTCCACTTGGGCCTTCGTCCTTCTCCACTTGGGCCTTTAGCCTGTATTTGGCCAATTTCATGATTCTCATCAATAAAAAATGTACAATGTAGGTCGGCTAGGTTTTATTGTGCAAGCTCAACCGACATTTTGTTTCGGCCGCAACTGGCATGTTCCCATTTATTCGGCCAAGAAAAGATTTGCCCATCTCGGCAAAAAAATATTATTCGCCGATATTGATCGAAATAAATGACAGTCGACGTTGGTCTGGAAAGATGACCGATCGAGGTATAAAAAAGAAGCTTCCCAGGATGATGCCTATCGAACATTTCCTAACCGATATCATGCAAATTTCATTCAGGGATTGAATAAAAAAAACTCATTAGCCGACATCGGTCGTGAAGTAGCCCCAACTGATATTTTTCTGGCGACATTGAGCAATTTTTTTTTTAAACTCTCGCTGGCAGATTATGGTTTTTTTTACGGTAGAGGAAGATTTCTTGTTTTGGTGTTGCATAAAAAATTTACAATGTAGGTCGGTTAGGTTTTTTAGTGCAAGCTCAACCGACATTTTGTTTCGGCCGAAACTGGCATGTTCCCATTTATTCGGCCAGGAAAACATTAGCCCATCTTGGCAAAAAGATATTATTCACCGATATTGATAGAAAAAAATGACAGTCGACGTCGGCCAGGAAACATGACTGATCGAACAGGATGAGGCCGATCGAACATTTCCTTACCGACATCATGCAAATTCCGTTCACGGATTGAATTGAAAACTCAATAGCCGACATCGGTCATGAAATAGCCCCGACTGATATTTTGCAGCCGACATTGCGCAATTTTTTTTTAAAAACGCTCGCTGGCAGATGTTTTTTTTACGGCAGAGGAAGTTTTCTTGTTTTGGTGTTGCATAAAAAATTTACAATATAGGTTGGCTAGGTTTTTTTGTGCGAGCTCAACCGACGTTATGTTTCGGCCGAAACTGGCATGTTCCCATTAATTCGGCAGGAACACATTAGCCCACCTCGGCAAAAAAATATTTGCTATCCGACTTCATGCATATTTCATTCAGGGATTGAATAGAAATCTCAATAGCCAACAACTGTCGTGAAATAGCCCCAACAGATATTTTTCAGCCGACATTGCGCAATTTTTATTTAACAACGCTCGTTGGCATATAATGTTGTTTTTTTACGGCAGAGGAAGTTTTCTTTTTTTGGTGTTGCGTAAAAAATTTACAATGTTCGTCGGCTAGGTTTTTTCGTGCGAGCGCAACCGACGTTTTGTTTCGGCCGAAACTGGCATGTTCCCATTAATTCGGCCAGGAAAACACTAGGCCACCTTGGCAAAAAAATATTTGCTAACCGACTTCAAGCATATTTGATATGAACCCTCATGGCACAAGGGCTGAGTTAGGATCGTCTAGGATTAATCCTTGATGGAAAATGCGGAAATTGATTAAGGAAAGGATGGGAAATAAGGTGGTTAATTTCGTGGATCTTAATAAGTTGGTTCTTGGCATAAAATGGATGAATGGGATGGTAAAATGTAGGTTAAGTGGTTGCTGGACAGAAATATAGAAATGGCAATAACTGAAGCTACAGGGCTCCAAATGAGGTGACTCCAAAACGAGGTGAAATGTCTCGTTTTGAAAGTCAATTTAGGCTCAAGAATCACTTAATTTGAGTGCGTAAAATGGGAGTTATGGCCACGAGATAATTCTGGGCAGAGGTGGATTTTCTGGAATTGTGGTTTGAAAGAACAAGGGTGAAGATGAAAGGAAGGAAAGAATCACTCTTTCCAGCGAGGGCAACACACAAAGGTTGTGAAAGTCCTTTGATACAGCCAAGGTGTTCTTGAATCACTCAAGAATTTAGGAGAATCACTCTCACTAAGATAAAAGAGATAAACTCTAATTTTCTGAATAAAACTCAACTTGTGTTTATTGATAAAATGGTTCAGCTTATATAGAAGCTTTGCAACAGATTTTAGTAATGATCCACTAACCTAGAATTAAAATAACTTAATGCCATTAACCTAGGGAATTAAAAAAAACTTAATGCCTGAGTGTAACTGAAACTGTGGCAACCAAAAGTCACCCCCAACAGCCAACAAGTCAGCCACCATTTGGTCTCCCAAAAGGCTGATGCCTAGTTGCCAATTGGGCCCTTATTACAACTTGAACTAAACCTAACTAAAGCCCTTTTAGTTGATTAACCCAAAACATATTTTTGGTCAGCCAACTTTACAAGCATTGGGCCATTATTTAGACAAACTAAACACTCTAAAATTGAGACAAAGTGGTGTCATTTAGTCCTCCTCCATTTGGGCCATGATACAACTCACAACCTTGGACTTTTCTCCTTGAAACTTGGGCTTGTATTCAAATAGTATGGACAGCACTTGTTGAATAGCTTCCTTGGCTTTCCTTGCTCTAGCCCTTGTCCTCCAAGTCCTTCAAGTGGATCCTTGCCCTTGCTCTTGGTCATGTCCTCATCAATATTTCATTCAGGGATTGAATAGAAAACTCAATAGCCGACAACAGTCGTGAAATAGCCCCCACTGATATTTTTAAGTCGACATTGCACAATTTTTATTTAAAAACGCTCGCTGGCAGATAATGCTTTTTTTACGGCAGAGGAAGTTTTCCTGTTTTGGGGTTGCATAAAAAATGTACAATGTAGGTCGGCTAGGTTTTTTTGTGCGAGCTCAACTGACGTTTTGTTTCGGCCGAAATTGGCATGTTCCGATTTATTCGGCCAGGAAAACATTAGTCCATCTCGACAAAAAAAATATAATTCACCGATATTGACCGAAAAAAATGACAGTCGTCGTCGGTCAGGAAAGATGACCGATCGAGGTCTAAAAAAGATGCTTCACAGGATGATGTTGATCGAACATTTCCTAACCGACATCATGCAAATTTTGTTCAAGATTGAATTGAAGACTCAATAGCCGACATTGGTCGCGAAATAGCCTTGACTGATATTTTTCAGCCGACATTGAGCAATTTTATTAAAAAAACTCTCGCTGGTAGATAATGTTTATTTTTACGGCAGAGGAAGTTTCTTGTTTTGGTGTTGCATAAAAAAAATTACAATGTAGGCCGGCTAGGTTTTTTTGTGCGAGCTCAACCGACGTTTTGTTTCGGCCGAAACTGGCATGTTCCCATTTATTCGGCCAGGAAAACATTAGCCCATCTCGGCAAAAAGATATTATTCACCGATATTGATCTAAAAAAATGACAGTCGACGTCGACCAGGAAAGATGACCGATCGAAGTCTAAAAAAGAAGCTTCACAGGATGATGCCGATCGAACAATTCCCAACCGACATCATGCAAATTTCGTTCAAGGATTGAATTGAAAACTCATTAGCCGACATCGGTCGTGAAGTAGCCCCGACTGATATTTTTCAGCCGACATTGTGCAATTTTTTTTTTTTAAAAACGTTCGCTGGCCGATAAAGTTTTTTTTTTACGGCAGAGGAAGTTTTCTTTTTTTGGTGTTGCATAAAAAATTTACAATGTACGTCGGCTAGGTTTTTTTGTGCAAGCGCAACCGACGTTTTGTTTCGGTCGAAACTGGCTTGTTCCCATTAATTCGGCCAGGAAAACATTAGCCCACCTCGGCAAAAAAATATTTGTTGACCGACTTCATGAATATTTTCATTCAGGGATTGAATAGAAAACTCAATAGCCGACAACGGTCATGAAATAGCCCCGACTGATATTTTTTCAGC
The DNA here is from genome assembly GCF_004193775.1 of Glycine soja. Taxonomy (NCBI): domain Eukaryota; kingdom Viridiplantae; phylum Streptophyta; class Magnoliopsida; order Fabales; family Fabaceae; genus Glycine; species Glycine soja. The sequence goes on from NC_041013.1 coordinate 23,592,024, forward strand.
CGACATTGCGCAATTTTTATTTAAAAACGCTCGCTGGCAGATAATGTTCTTTTTTATAGCAGAGGAAATTTTCTTGTTTTGGTGTTACATAAAAAATGTATAATGTAGGTTGGCAAGATTTTTTTGTGCGAGCAAAACCGACGTTTTGTTTCGGCCGAAACTGGCATGTTCCGATTTATTTGGCCAGGAAAACATTAGCCCATCTCGACAAAAAAATATAATTCACCGATATTGACTGAAAAAAATGACAGTCGACGTCGGTCAGGAAAGATGACCGATCGATGTCCAAAAAAGATGCTTCACAGGATGATGCCGATCGAACATTTCCTAACCGACATCATGCAAATTTCGTTCACGGATTGAATTGAAAACTCATTAGCCGACATCGGTCGTGAAGTAGCCCCGTCTGATATTTTTAAGCCGACATTGAGCAATTTTTTTAAAAAAAAAACTCTCAGTGGCAGATAATGTTTTTTTTACGGCAGAGGAAGTTTTCATGTTTTGGGGTTGCATAAAAAATGTACAATGTAGGTCGGCTAGGTTTAATTGTGCAAGCTCAATCGACGTTTTGTTTCGGCCAAAACTGGCATGTTCCGATTAATTCGGCCAGGAAAACATTAGCCACCTCGGCAAAAAAATATTTGCTATCCGACTTCATGCATATTTCGTTCAGGGATTGAATAGAAAACTCAGTAGCCGACAACGGTCGTGAAATAGCCCCGACTGGTATTTTTCAACCGACATTGCGCAGTTTTTATTTAAAAACGCTCGCTGGCAGATAATGTTTTTTTTACGGCAGAGGAAGTTTTCCTGTTTTGGGGTTGCATAAAAAATGTACTATGTAGGTCGGCTAGGTTTAATTGTGCGAGCTCAACCGACGTTTTGTTTCGGCCGAAACTGGCACGTTCCCAATTATTCGGCCAGGAAAAGATTAGCCCATCTCGGCAAAAAAATATTATTCGCCGATATTGATCGAAAAAAATGACACTCGACGTCGTCCTGGAAAGATGACCGATCGAGGTCTAAAAAAGATTCTTCAAAGGATGATGTCGATCGAACATTTCCTAACCGACATCATGCAAATTTTGTTCACAGATTGATTTGAAGACTCAATAGCCGACATCGGTCGTGAAATAGCCCCGACTGATATTTTTCCGCCGACAATGAGCAATTTTTTTAAAAAAACTCTCGCTGGCAGAGGAAGTTTTCTTGTTTTGTTGTTGCATAAAAAAAATTACAATCTACGTCGGCTAGGTTTTTTTGTGCGAGCTCAACCGACGTTTTGTTTCGGCCGAACCTGGCATGTTCCCATTTTTTCGGCCAGTAAAACATATGGCCGTCTTGGCAAAAAGATATTATTCACCGATATTGATCGAAAAAAATGACAGTCGACGTCGGCCAGGAAAGATGACCAATCGAGGTCTAAAAAAGAAGCTTCATCGGATGACGCCGATCGAACCTTTCCTTACCGACATCATGCAAATTTCGTTCACGGATTGAATTGAAAACTCATTAGCCGACATCGGTCGTGAAGTAGCCCCGACTGATATTTTTCAGACGACATTGAGCATTTTTTTAAAAAAAAACTCTCGCTGGCAAATAATGTTGATTTTTACGGCAGAGGAAGTTTTCTTGTTTTGGTGTTGCATAAACAATTTACAATGTATCTCGGCTAGGTTTTTTGTGCGAGCTCAACCGACGTTTTGTTTCGGCCGAAACTGGCATGTTCCCATTTATTCGGCAGGAAAACCTTAACCCACCTCGGCAGAAAAATATTTGCCAACCGACTTCATGCATATTTCATTCAGGGATTGAATAGAAAACTCAATAGCCGACAACGATCGTCAAATAGCCCCGACTGATATTTTCAGCGACATTGCGCAATTTTTATTTAATAACGCTCGCTGGTAGATAATGTTTTTTTTTACGGTAGAGGAAGTTTTCTTGTTTTGGTGTTGCATAAAAAAATGTACAATATAGGTCGGCTAGGTTTTTTGTGTGAGCTCAACCGACGTTCTGTTTCGGCCGAAACTGACATGTTCCGATTTATTCGGCCAGGAAAACATTAGCCCATCTCGACCAAAAAAATATAATTCACCGATATTGACTGAAAAAAATGAGTGTCGACGTCGGTCAGGAAAGCATACCGATCGAGGTCTAAAATTGAGGCTTCACAGGATGATGCTGATCGAACATTTCCTAACCGACATCATGCAAATTTTGTTCACGGATTGAATAGAAGACTCAATTGTCGACATCGGTCGTGAAATAGCCCCGACTGATATTTTTCAGCCGACATTAAGCAATTTTTTTTCAAAAAACTCTCGCTGGTAGATAATGTTTATTTTTACGGCAGAAGAAGTTTTCTTGTTTTGGTGTTGCATAAAAAAAATTACAATGTACGTCGGCTAGGTTTTTTTGTGCGAGCTCAACCGGCGTTTTGTTTCGGCCGAAACTGGCATGTTCCCATTTATTCGGCCAGGAAAATATTAGCCCCTCTCGGGAAAAAGATATTATCACCGATATTGATCGAAAAAAAATGACAGTCGACGTCGGCCAGGAAAGATGACCGATCGAAGTCTAAAAAAGAAGCTTCACAGGATGATGCCGATCGAACAATTCCTAACCGACATCATGCAAATTTCGTTCACGGATTGAATTGAAAACTCATTAGCCGACATCGGTCGTGAAGTAGCCCCGACTGATATTTTTCAGCCGACATTGCGCAATTTCTTTTTAAAAAAATGCTCGCTGGCCGATAAAGTTTTTTTTACGGCAGAGGAAGTTTTCTTTTTTTTTTTTGTGTTCCATAAAAAATTTACGATCTACGTCGGCTAGGTTTTTTCGGTGCGAGCGCAACCGACGTTTTGTTTTGGTCGAAACTGGCTTGTTCCATTAATTCGGCCAGGAAAACATTAGCCCACCTCGGAAAAAAAATATTTGCCGACCGACTTCATGCATATTTCATTCAAGGATTGAATAGAAAACTCAATAGCCGACATCGGTCGTGAAATAGCCCCGACTGATATTTTTCAGCCGACATTGAGCAATTATTTTTTGAAAAACTCTAACCTGGCTGATAATGTTTTTTTTTTTTTTTTACTGCAGAGAAAGTTTTCTTCTTTTGGTGTTGGATAAAATTTTAACGAATGTACGTCGGCTATGTTTTTTTTGGGCGAGCTCAAACTGACGTTTTGTTTCTGACAAAACTGGCATGGTCCCATTTATTCAGCACGGAAAGCATGAGCCATCTCGGCAAAAAAAAATTATTCGCCGATATTGTGATCGAAAAAATGACAGTCGACGTCGGCCTGGAAAGATGACCGATTGAGGTCTAAAAAGAAGCTTCACAGGATGATGCTGATCGAAACATTTCCTAACCGACATCATGCAATTTCATTCAGGATTGAATAAAAAAACTCATTAGCCGACTTCAGTCGGAAGTAGCCCCGACTGATATTTTTCCCAGCGACTTGAGCAATTTTTTTTAAAATCACTCGTTGCAGATAATGGTTTTTTTTACTGTAGAGGGAAGATTTCTTGTTTTGGTGTTGCCAAAATTTTTCAATGTAGGTCGGTTAGGTTTTTTAGTGCGAGCTCAACCGACGTTTTGTTTCGGCCGAAACTGGCATGTTCCCATTTATTCGGCCAGAAAACATTATCTCATCTCGGCAAACAATATTCTTCACCGATATTGATCG